>NC_072376.2:137940530-138243560 GCF_028885625.2 Pongo pygmaeus
GTTGAGAGAATACCCTTTTCTGGAATAATGTTGCTAATGCCTTATGAATTGAAGAATATAATTAACCTAGCCTTTGTCACCTGGAGTCTAAAACATGACAAAAACATAATTTCATACATTTAATTAAATAATGATGGCAAATGTGTATAGATCATAACAAATTGTTACAAAGCTATTTGTTTTAACATACGTTCTAAGGTTCAAATGAGGTATTCTCTGGTTTCTTTTATATTTGGACATAAAAATATGTCCCCCACAGTCTATTAACATCGGGGAATATCTTCCTCTTTAGAAACTTTATTAAAAGCTTTGACTAAACAACAATTTTTACACAAGCCTTTGGTAGAAAAGCACAGATAAACTTAACTTGTTTTTTTTTTTTTGAAAGGCAATTAATTAAAGAAAATGTACAATGAGAAATGATTCTTACACTAACTGTTCATTAATGTATTCCATTTTAATATCTACCTAGTAATGTATTCCATGGTTTTTTTGCATATTTCATCCATAGAATGATCTCTGTATGTCTTTACTTTCTTTCATTTACTTTTGGAGAGGGATCCATATTTTTTATCATGCATGATTTACTTTTTGGAAGGGCATCCACATTTTTTAACATGCATGATATTACAGGTTGAAATGCAAAGGAGAAAAATAACAACAAGATACTTTGTCTTTTATTAAAACCATGCTCTATATCTTACCTTAAATTGTATACCTATCTATACGTAGATTGTAAATTCGTGTATAGGTTTTATCTATAAATGAATATGTTACTTTAAAGTAGTCATCATGGGCAAAGTTTCTACTTGTTAAAATAACCACACTATTGGCTAAATAATTTTCGATAATCCTCTTTTGAAATTGTCCAAAATTTTTTTATGTACTCTCTTTCTATATATATTTTCTGTGTTACTTTGTTTTGCCATATCTTGTTTTGTAAAACTAAAATTATACATATTGCACTGATTGAATACTTTCCATTTCACAGAATGAATGATTTTCACCTGTTTTCCAAATTAAATTCACTCATATATAATGCAAATGTAATACTATTGACACTAAATCTGAAGATTATCCCACAGGCAAAAAAAACCAAGCAAACCAACAAAAGTCCATGATCTCCTACCACGAGTATCTGAATGATTTCTTTCTGTTTATTTCTCTATAAATACTTGAATAATAGTGCATTAGCAAACAAAGTAAAACAAAACAGTAATATTCTCTTAAAATCACATAGTCATTATTTGTAAAAATTTGTCAAAATTTAGTTTCCACTTCAGTTAATCTACAAATTTTTTTGGCTAAATTATACCAAAAATAATGGTGTTAGGATTGTAACTTAAAAAAAATATGATTTTTGAAAAAAAGGCTCAAATGTCTCTAAAAAGTCTAGAGTCTAATGTTTTCAACTCTTAAAATACATAAATGGTTAAATATAACTTTTTTGTCTGTTTCCAATTAACTCATTACATTACAGTAGAGGAATATGTAGAAGTTAGCTTTTTAACCTAAACAGAGGAATTGGTGATAGTTTCAGAAATCATGTTTCCATAAATCAGTTTTGAGTTACAGGCTGCCTGCATCATCGAGACTTGAATTTGCTGTCTGTCCTACTACCCTTGATTTTTTTTTTACTCTAAATAAGAAAGGCACTAGGAGATTCTTAAAGATCGTTTTCTTTGCTGCTGTCCCTAGGCAAGAAGGAGGAATTAGCCTTGTAATCAGATCCTTTTAGTCTCTGCATTTAATTTTAAGCAAGAAACCAGGAGACTGAAGATGTAAGACTGATATTGAACAGCAGAGGGCAGTATTTACTCATGACTGAACCCTCTCTGGGCGCCGAAAGTTTTACGTTTGTGAGGGATCCTTGTGGCAGAAATGTATGACATATGCCCTGTATTTGCATTGTTTGGCTTGAATTCTTATTTTCTAAGTTGGTTCCCTTAAAGGGGAAAAATATCGATCTGATTCCTAGTAACGTTTTTCTTCTTTTAAAGAAACGATGCATGCCACCACAAAAATTAGCTGCAGTGAATAGTGGGTGAGTTGATCTGAGTGCATTAAGTGGCATGTGGGTATTTTTAAAAACTGAAGCTTAGATATCATTTTATTTACTTCTACTTTCTCGTATCTATTTCTCCCAGAGTGAAAAGCAAAATAAAACTTTGGCTAAAAAATGTGGAGGTGGAAATACTCCATCAGGGATCAAAATTCCAAACTAACTTTGCAACAGGAAAAGATCTCCCTCTTTTCAAAGGGCTGCCATTATTATTGTTGTTGAAACCCTAAGGTTTGGGCTACTGGCACCTGGAATCCAGTTGGGAAAGAAAACAAAACAAACACTGAGTTCCCCTGGCCTTTCCTATAGGAGGAAGTGCAAAGTGCCCTTGGTATGGAGGCCTCCTGCCCCCTAGTCACCTGGAAGGTGGGGGAGAGGGGCAAGTGAGTGAAGATTTAGAGTTTAGCTCGCCCTAGACAGCAGGGAGCCCACTGTGTAGAAAGAGGAGCAAAGGGGAGGATTTGATTTGGATTCTGTGGGATCACATTGTATGGCAGTTCTATCCCTTGCATAAAGAGAGAAGGGGCAGGAAATGGTTAAAGCAAATCCGCACCGTGCATTCCCAGACAGGCTTTGCTTAATCCTTCCTCCCCGCTTTAACAGACCCTCACCCCCCGCCTTTCTTTTATTTCTCTCGACCCCCTTACTCCTGAGTTATTACTAGCATAACAACCTAACGGTCTTCCCCCAGACCCTGCCACTAAAGTTATTTATCTGCAAACCTGACCCCACCCCCATCTATTCTGCGGCAGCCTTTTTCTCTTATTGCTCTGACGCCGGCCAAGATTTGGTCGAAAAGGAAAAAAAAAAAAAGGAAAAAAGAAAAAAAATCACCCCCCTTCTTAGCGCCTCCGCCTCGCTGTGCTCCCACACCAGACCGCCTACAGCCCTCCGGGAGGCTGAAGTGATTAGCATCCCGAGAAGCCAGTCGGAGGCCAGGCAGGGCGGAGGGCGCTCGCGGTAGGAGTGCCGGGCGGGGCTGCTTCAGCTCCGGCCCAATGGGGCTGGGGCGAGGGAGGGGCAGAAGGTGACAGGACTGGGAGCTAGGGGGAGTCCGGGCGAACTAAAGTGCGGGGATCAATGAGTGGCGAGCAAAGTTTCTGAGTGCTGCTCCAGCTCGCGGTCTTCCCTCCCCCTCTGTTTGTGTTTCGGCGACGCGCTGTGTGTGTGTGTGTGTGTGTGTGTACGTGTGTGTGTGTGTGTGCATGCCTGTGCGGCGGGGAAGGGGCGGGGAGAGAGTGAGGGACCAGGCGGGAGGTGGAGAGGGGCTCGCGGAGCCCTAGCTCCACCGCGGTCCAACCTTCGGCCCCGGCCGGCGAGAGGGAGAGCGCTGACAGGCGCCGTCCGGAGCTGCGGAGGGCGTCACTACAGTCCAGCGCCGACTTCGCCGCCTCCACTGCCAACGGTGAAGGAGAGAGAGGCACCAACCACCCCCTGCCCCAAACAAAAAGCCTTGTGGATTACAAAGTGAAACTGACACGGGACAATAAAAGCAGAGATAGCAAGGGCAGGGGCGAGGCGCGCTACAGTGGGCTTCTGACTGGGGCCGCCGGAGAACGACCCCCCTGGCATGCGGAGGGGAGGGCGACTCGCGGACCGCACGCTGTTTCTGCCCGACCCCTGCGAGGCCGAGAAGAAAGGGGAAACTGCGTTCGATTTGGATGTACAAATAATGGGTCGGCAGGCGCCCCGGCAGAGGTGAAAAATGCCGAGGAGCCCTGGCTGTTGTTTGTGCCGGACCACGGGCTTGAAGCCGCAACAGGGGCGGCGGCGGCGGCGGCGGCTGCAGGAGGGGAAGGGGCAGAGTTGAGCGCTCCCGGGTACAGGAGGCAGAGCGCGAACGCTAGCGCTTGGAACGCAGTTTCCGAACTGCCTGCGCGCAGACGCCGCCGCCTGGGCCTCAGCGGCCACTGCCGGAGCCCTGTTGGAGGCGCGTTGCAGCCTGGTTTTTGAGGAGTGGGGACTCCAAGAATTCCATCGCCTCCAGCTTTTGGGAAAGGAATTCGATTCTCCCGGTTCCCCACCACTCCTTCCCCGGTGCGCAGTTGTGCTTGGACGTTTGTTCCTCCCTCTTCACGTTCTTCGCTGCGGGTAAGTTCTAAAGTGTCTGAAGACCGTTCTTTGCAATGATTCCTCATATACCTTAGATACAGGCAACTTCTCCCAACTCTCATCCACCCGGGTGAAAACGCTCAGACTATCTGGATTCAAAAACAAAGTAAAAGGGGGCGTGTATAAGAGGCTTGAGAAACTTTTCTGGGAATTCAGCTCACAGGAGTGTCCCGCGGAATGCCCTGCCGCTTTTCGCCACAGCATCTCTCTTGCACTCCGCGCCCAACTGGCTACCTAGAGTCTTTTGCTGATGCTACTTGCTTTTGCTGGACTGGAGGTTCTTTGAAATAGCAGAGGTCTCAGACCAAGCCGTCAGCTGAATCTTTGCTGGCGCTCCTTAATCCCTGTAAATATCATTGCGTTTGCTTCACCCCTTCCTTCTCTTTATCACATCGTTTTAGGGAGCCAGGACCATGGACTTAGCACCAGACAGGGCTACTGGCCGCCCGTGGCTCCCGTTGCACACTCTATCAGTATCTCAGCTCCTTCGAGTGTTTTGGCTACTGTCATTGCTTCCGGGGCAGGCCTGGGTCCACGGGGCCGAGCAGCGCCAGGTGTTCCAAGTGCTGGAAGAGCAACCTCCAGGCACTCTAGTAGGCACCATCCAGACGCGCCCCGGCTTCACCTACAGGCTCAGCGAAAGCCACGCCCTGTTTGCCATAAACAGTAGCACCGGAGCCCTGTACACCACCTCCACCATCGACCGCGAGAGCCTGCCCAGCGACGTGATCAACCTGGTGGTCCTTTCCAGCGCGCCCACCTACCCCACCGAAGTGCGAGTGCTGGTGCGGGACCTCAATGACAACGCCCCCGTTTTCCCGGACCCCTCTATCGTGGTCACTTTCAAGGAAGACAGTAGCAGCGGACGCCAAGTCATCTTAGACACCGCCACCGACTCGGACATCGGCTCAAACGGTGTGGACCACCGCTCCTACCGCATCATCCGCGGCAATGAGGCGGGCCGCTTCCGTCTGGACATCACCCTGAACCCCAGCGGCGAGGGAGCCTTCCTGCATCTGGTGTCCAAGGGCGGGCTGGACCGTGAGGTCACGCCGCAGTACCAGCTCCTGGTTGAGGTGGAGGACAAGGGTGAGCCTAAGCGGCGGGGCTACCTTCAGGTAAACGTGACTGTGCAAGACATTAATGACAACCCCCCGGTTTTTGGCAGTTCTCACTACCAGGCGGGGGTGCCTGAGGACGCGGTTGTGGGCTCCAGCGTCCTCCAGGTGGCGGCGGCGGACGCGGACGAGGGCACCAACGCGGATATCCGCTATCGCCTGCAGGACGAGGGGACCCCCTTCCAAATGGACCCTGAGACGGGACTTATCACGGTGCGGGAGCCCCTGGACTTCGAAGCCCGGCGCCAGTACTCGCTTACGGTGCAGGCGATGGACAGAGGCGTGCCTTCCCTCACTGGGCGCGCCGAGGCGCTGATTCAGCTGCTGGACGTGAATGACAATGACCCGGTAGTGAAGTTCCGCTACTTCCCGGCCACCTCGCGCTACGCCTCGGTAGATGAGAACGCTCAAGTGGGCACCGTGGTGGCTCTGCTCACCGTGACGGACGCAGATTCTCCCGCGGCCAACGGGAACATCTCCGTGCAAATTCTCGGGGGCAATGAGCAGCGCCACTTTGAAGTGCAAAGCAGCAAAGTGCCGAACCTGAGCCTAATCAAGGTGGCCAGCGCCTTGGACCGCGAGCGCATCCCTTCCTACAACCTCACAGTTTCCGTCTCTGATAACTACGGGGCGCCCCCTGGCGCAGCAGTCCAGGCGCGCTCTTCTGTGGCAAGCCTGGTGATTTTTGTTAATGACATCAATGACCATCCTCCTGTCTTTTCACAGCAAGTGTACAGAGTGAACCTGAGCGAGGAGGCGCCTCCGGGAAGCTATGTGAGTGGGATATCTGCCACTGATGGCGACTCTGGTCTCAATGCTAATCTCCGTTACAGCATCGTCTCTGGCAATGGACTGGGATGGTTCCATATCAGTGAACATAGCGGCCTCGTGACCACTGGGTCCTCTGGGGGCCTGGACCGTGAACTTGCTTCCCAGATTGTTCTGAATATAAGTGCCCGGGACCAGGGAGTTCACCCCAAGGTGTCCTATGCCCAGCTTGTAGTAACTCTCCTAGATGTGAATGATGAAAAGCCAGTATTTAGCCAGCCAGAAGGGTATGATGTGTCTGTGGTTGAGAATGCCCCAACAGGGACAGAACTGCTGATGCTCAGGGCAACTGACGGGGACCTGGGTGACAACGGAACAGTGCGCTTCTCCTTACAAGAGGCAGAGACTGACCTGAGGTCCTTCCGTCTGGATCCTGTGTCTGGGAGGTTGAGTACTATTTCCTCCTTGGACAGAGAAGAGCAAGCCTTCTACTCCCTGTTGGTTCTGGCCACAGATCTGGGTTCCCCTCCCCAGTCATCAATGGCTCGCATAAATGTGAGTCTTCTGGATATAAATGATAACAGCCCTGTGTTCTACCCGGTCCAATACTTTGCTCACATTAAGGAGAATGAGCCTGGAGGTAGCTACATCACCACTGTGTCTGCCACTGACCCAGACTTGGGTACCAATGGTACTGTCAAATATAGCATATCTGCTGGGGACAGGTCTCGGTTTCAGGTCAATGCTCAGAGTGGGGTTATTTCTACAAGAATGGCCCTAGACAGAGAAGAAAAAACAGCTTATCAGTTGCAAGTAGTAGCTGCTGATGGTGGCAATTTACAGTCTCCCAACCAGGCAATAGTAACCATCACTGTATTGGACACTCAAGACAACCCACCTGTATTCAGTCAGGTTGCCTACAGCTTTGTGGTTTTTGAGAACGTGGCGCTGGGATACCATGTGGGTAGTGTGTCTGCATCCACCATGGATCTCAATTCCAACATCAGTTATCTCATTACTACTGGGGATCAGAAAGGTATGTTTGCTATCAACCAGGTCACTGGGCAGCTTACCACAGCAAATGTGATTGATAGAGAAGAGCAATCCTTTTATCAGCTGAAGGTAGTGGCCAGTGGGGGCACAGTGACTGGAGACACTATGGTTAACATAACAGTTAAGGATTTGAATGACAACTCTCCCCATTTCCTTCAGGCAATAGAGAGTGTAAATGTGGTGGAGAATTGGCAGGCAGGTCACAGCATTTTCCAGGCCAAAGCTGTGGACCCTGATGAAGGTGTCAATGGCATGGTACTCTATAGTCTGAAGCAAAACCCCAAGAACCTGTTTGCTATCAATGAAAAGAATGGCACTATTAGTCTGCTTGGGCCCCTGGATGTTCATGCTGGCTCCTACCAAATAGAGATCTTGGCATCTGACATGGGTGTCCCACAGCTCTCCTCTAGTGTCATCCTAACAGTTTATGTCCATGATGTAAATGACAATTCACCAGTGTTTGACCAACTCTCTTATGAAGTCACCCTTTCTGAGTCAGAACCTGTGAATTCTCGATTCTTTAAAGTACAAGCTTCTGATAAGGATTCAGGAGCAAATGGTGAAATTGCATACACCATTGCTGAAGGAAATACAGGGGATGCTTTTGGCATATTCCCAGATGGTCAATTGTATATAAAAAGTGAACTGGACCGTGAACTTCAAGACAGATATGTTTTAATGGTTGTTGCTTCTGACAGAGCAGTGGAACCCCTTAGTGCTACTGTGAATGTTACTGTAATTTTAGAAGATGTAAATGATAACAGACCTCTTTTTAACAGTACCAATTACACATTTTACTTCGAAGAAGAGCAGAGGGCTGGGTCGTTTGTGGGCAAAGTAAGTGCTGTAGATAAAGACTTTGGGCCAAATGGAGAAGTAAGGTATTCTTTTGAAATGGTGCAGCCAGATTTTGAGTTGCATGCTATCAGTGGGGAAATTACAAATACTCATCAGTTTGACAGGGAGTCTCTTATGAGGCGGAGAGGGACTGCTGTGTTTAGCTTTACAGTCATAGCAACAGATCAGGGGCTCCCTCAGCCTCTCAAGGATCAGGCCACTGTACATGTTTACATGAAGGATATAAATGATAATGCTCCCAAATTTTTAAAAGACTTTTACCAAGCTACAATATCAGAGTCAGCAGCCAATCTGACACAAGTGTTAAGAGTATCTGCCTCAGATGTTGATGAAGGTAATAATGGACTTATTCACTATTCTATAATAAAAGGAAATGAAGAAAGACAGTTTGCTATAGACAGTACCTCTGGTCAGGTAGCACTAATTGGCAAATTAGACTATGAAGCAACACCTGCCTATTCCCTTGTAATTCAAGCAGTGGATTCAGGGACAATCCCCCTCAATTCAACGTGTACTTTAAATATTGATATTTTAGATGAAAATGATAATACCCCTTCTTTCCCTAAATCAACACTCTTTGTTGATGTTTTGGAAAACATGAGAATTGGTGAACTCGTGTCCTCTGTTACTGCAACTGATTCCGATTCAGGTGACAATGCTGATTTATATTACAGTATTACTGGGACTAACAACCACGGAACTTTTAGCATTAGCCCAAACACTGGGAGTATTTTTCTTGCCAAAAAATTGGACTTTGAAACACAGTCTTTGTATAAATTAAATATAACAGCAAAAGACCAAGGAAGACCTCCTCGTTCATCTACAATGTCAGTGGTTATTCACGTGAGGGACTTTAATGACAATCCTCCTAGCTTTCCTCCTGGAGATATTTTCAAGTCTATTGTTGAGAACATTCCCATTGGTACATCTGTCATTTCAGTGACTGCACATGACCCTGATGCAGACATTAATGGGCAACTATCCTACACAATCATTCAACAGATGCCAAGAGGCAACCACTTTACCATAGATGAAGTCAAAGGGACTATATATACTAATGCTGAAATAGATCGGGAATTTGCTAATCTCTTTGAGTTAACTGTAAAAGCCAATGATCAAGCTGTGCCAATAGAAACTAGACGGTATGCTTTGAAGAACGTGACCATTTTGGTTACAGACCTCAATGACAATGTCCCAATGTTTATATCACAAAACGCCCTTGCTGCAGATCCATCAGCTGTGATTGGTTCCGTTCTGACAACAATTATGGCTGCTGACCCAGATGAAGGTGCTAATGGAGAAATAGAGTATGAGATCATCAATGGGGACACAGACACCTTCATTGTTGATCGTTATAGTGGAGACCTGAGAGTGGCTTCAGCGTTGGTGCCTTCACAGTTGATCTACAATCTCATAGTTTCAGCAACAGACCTTGGGCCTGAAAGGAGGAAATCAACCACTGAATTGACCATCATTCTTCAGGGCCTTGATGGACCTGTTTTTACTCAACCCAAATATATAACTATTTTGAAGGAAGGGGAACCCATTGGCACAAACGTGATATCAATAGAAGCAGCTAGCCCCAGAGGATCTGAGGCCCCAGTGGAGTATTATATTGTTTCAGTTCGTTGTGAAGAAAAAACTGTTGGACGCCTCTTTACTATTGGACGACATACTGGTATAATTCAGACTGCAGCCATTCTGGACCGGGAGCAAGGAGCATGTCTTTACCTGGTGGATGTTTATGCCATAGAAAAATCAACTGCTTTTCCCAGAACACAGAGAGCAGAGGTAATGATTTTGTAGTCATTTTATTATTTGTTGATTTGCTTTTTAGGAAGATCATTCTCTTTATATTTACTCTCTATAATTGTTTACCTTCATTGTTTATTGTTAAATTTATGAACAGGAACACCTAAAAATGTTCTGTCAAAGGCTAACAGAGAGTTACATAAACTTTAGTTTTAATCTTGGTTGCAACTAAACAACAAACTTTCTTTTCACTTTATAGCAATCAAATATATAAAGCTAAGGAGAAATCTTTAGCCATTTCAGAGTGGAAAAAAATCCATATATCTAAGCTAAATTGCTGAGGTAATCTAAATACCACTCAGTAAGGAAGGCTACTAGAAGATGGGCACTTTCAGAATTAAGAAGACCTATTCCAAAATGAAGAGCTTTGGTAGGAATCAGCATTGTACCATAGCTCTTCAGGAAGAGTGGCCATGGAGGATGGGCTGACAGTGTACACTAGGACAGTATTAACTTTCACATCCTCAGCAGTCTTGGCAGTTTCTTTATAGACAGTGACTAATTTTAATGTGCTGAGCCAAGTTTTGGAAGATTCCTGATTTCATCTGCCTTAACATTTTAGACACTGTCTTCTGACTTAGGATAATCCTTCCTTTTCCCTCTTAAATTAAGGCATGCAATGTGCTGTGAATAATCAGAGACTAGGGATTGTTTCTTGACAATACTGAGTTCAATGCCATGGGATAGATACATGTTGTTCTGTATGCTGGTGAGTAAGAAATTAGTGTTTCATAGCATAAGCCAAAAGAATTCCAAGCTCAGCCTTCCCTGGAGTGTATTTTAGGCTACTGCCTCCTTGTATCGTTGATTTGCTTTTTAATTGAACTACTTTCAATGTTATTTTGATAATCAACTAGAAATGATATAGCTATACTTCAGAAAACTCTTGTTTGCTGTTTCTAAGTTCATTCTTTCCCTCCCCAGGCCCCTCAAAGACATTCTAGTGTCACTCAGCCAAAAACACAAACATCAAATGTGGTTTGTGATACTTGGCAGTGACCCAGACACAACATGCAAGTGAAATTGAGGCTCATGTGCTTGTTTTCTTGCTTCTTTTCTTTTTTGGGGGGAGGAGGTGGGGATTTTCTTTATTTTAAATGATAAGTTTTTATTATTATTATATATTTTTGTATCTTCTGTGATTTTTTTTCATAATGGTTGATTATGTCTATCTGGATGGGAAAGAATATTTATGGCTTAAAGGACCATATTAATTAGAGATATAATTCTAAGGGGAATTCAATTTTATCTTTACATACATAACATTGAAAGGATTTCTAAGCCAAATATCCTCTTTTACCTAATTATTTAAATAATATTTTAATATAGGGCTTATATATTGAGCTATTTGGTGTAGCTCAGGCCATGATTTATATGTAACTGAATTTTGATTTGAAGTTATCCATCTTCTAAACCCACAATCCTGTCTCTAACTTTCTTCTCTGGAATGAATACTTACATGAAAATATTTGATTAGTTTGAAAACCAAAATATCGATTGAAGGCAGGAAATTAAATCATTCCAGACTTTAGATGAATTTGTTAAACTGTAAAACAGATTATGTTATTAGATGCTGTTGTTTGGTTCAGTGTAGTACATTTTATTAGAATACTATGGAGAATGAGAATAAATGTTCAGTTTTATCATTAGATTTATTGTGTCTTTTTTATTTACCCATTAGCTATGCAAAGATTGGCTTAGCATGAAATTATTAAATAGTGCTGCTTCTGCAATAGGCAAGAAGATTAAAAATGTTTATAAGTAATTTTGTTATTAATAGGGGATGATCTGTTTATTACTTTTTATAAGTCAAGTAACACCAATATGAAAAGTCATCATTTATGTATACTATATTCTATTCATTTAAAAATCTGGGGAGAATTCAATGTAATGAATTTTTAGGTAAAAAAAAGTCAGCATATCTTCTGTGAACTTAAGTGCTGAAATTCTAAACCCAATTTGAGTTCTCAAGATCCAACCACTTTGAAAATGAAAAGCAAATGTGTTTCTCCAAAGAATATTGAAAGCAGTGGTTGTGAGCTAGAATTTCATATTATTATTGGTTGGATTTTTCAAGTGTATACAATAAAATGCTGTTTTCCTTCTGCTCAAACAATTAATTTACTGTGATTCTGCAAAAATAAGTTATACATTTCCCCTTGTTATCAAAGGTGACTTTTAAATTGTTTGTTTAATTGGACTTTGTCCAGTGCATTTAAAAAAATTATTCATGTACACTGATAAGAGTCTGGGTTGCTTACTCAGGTTTCTGGCAGAGTCATGCTGATCACATTCCATGGGCAGGCAGAGAGTCAGCGGGTAAAAGACAAACAATTTCATCTGCATTCTTTTCCTAGCTCTGACATTTGGGGTAAGAGGCTAATGACTATGACTCTGATATTGTTCATTCCAAAGATTTGTCCAGTTATACACCTTTACTTACGCTACTTGTTATATCCAAAGATTTGGCATTGGTAGTAATGTCATTGAAAGATTGTGTTTGGGTTTCAGACACAAGATTAATTACCTTTTTATTTTGTCTCTTTATGTTCTCAGAAGAGCTTAGATAGTCTTGATTATGTTAGAATAGGTCATGTAAAGTTTGTGCCATTTTTCTAGGTTCACCAAAAAGTAAATATATGTACTTCAGTAAGCATTTATCTTTTAATGTGTATTACATAGGAACATGCAACTTAGGAACTTGGTTGGACCTCATGAAGGTCAGGGGCTTTGTTTTATTGGTCTTTGTTATTTCAGACCCTGGCATATTACCTTATATATAGTAGGTGCTCCATACCTGTTTGCTGAATGAGATGGTAGAAGACCTAAGATAAGAACATATGTCTTTAGAACTTGGGAATAAATCACCAGAGAAAAGCTGAGGAAATGAAGGGAGTTAATAAATCTGATGCTGCTCATTAATTGAACTCAGGTCAGAATATAATAATTATCTCTGCTCTACAAATGAATTGATAACTGTCAGGAAACTCAACAAGGAAAGAGGAATTTACGCGGGTGTTCTGATATGGAGCTTAGTGTTTAAATGGAAGGAAGCAATCTTATACATTCAGGTAGTCACCAGGCCATAGTTCTCAAACTTGCTACACTCAGGACCCCTTTATGCTTTTAAGAATTGTCAAGGACACCTCTGGAGACTTTGTGTAAGCGTGTCTTATCTATTGATATTTACCATTTTTAACAGTAAAACTGAGGAAATTAAAAATATTTGTTAATTCATTTTAAAACTACATTATATTTTAAACATATAACATTTTTATTTTATTTTTTAAAAGTTTATTTTTTCTAACTAAAAATTAAAGAGTGGCATTATTTTACATCTTTACAAATCTCTTTAATATCTAGCTCAATAGAATACAGCTGGATTCTCAAATCTTCTTGGGCAATATATTGCAATATGTTGTGTTTTTGGATAAAATATGCAAGCGGAATCCATCCTTACACAGATATTTTGAGTGGGATAATAGAGAAATAGTTTGCCTACTACACCAGAAGTCCACAGTGGCAGTTTCTTAAGACTTACTTGCAGTGTGGAATATGAAACCCTGTCAGCAAACTTTTCATACTCTGTTACATAAAAATACATTTATCTCACATTCGTAATGAATTTTTTTACCTATTCCTGATTTAGAAATATCAGGCATTGATCATTTCAAAATTGGTGTAACTGATAAGGAATTTATCATAAAAGACTTTAATATATGACTCTCAACCTGTTGGTGATGGTTAGAAGTTTTCCAAATTTGAATTTTTACGCGAAAGCTCAAATTTTACTATTAGTAACATATATTGTTGTTTTCCTGGAAGTGTCCGGCTTCCTTTGTTCATGATAAAAAGAAAAGATTATGCATCCTCAAATATTTAAAAAGAAACAGTTGTTCTTTCAAGTAAAAATCGTATTCCACAAATCAAGTGGCTAGTTCAGCTTACAATTCAATTACACACATGCATTTCTTTGAGAAAACCACAATACGTAGGTGCAGAGTAATGGGTCTTTGTGCACATATTGCTTTGTGTCACACAGGACATTGAAAAGACATCAAAGTTGAGTCTAGATTTGATAAAATTAATACGTTTTCTGTTTTCTCAAGAAAACTTATTTACTTTTTTAAATGAAATTGTTTTGTTTGTTTGTTTGTTTTACTGTGAGTATGTGGTGGTGAAGAACACAATTACTGCTCAAGTACTTTGGATCTACTGCTTTGATTTGTGCTAAAGTACCACCAGTTTTACCCACCATTGCTTTTGCACCTCTAGCATAAATGCCAACACAGTGAACAAAGGCAGAGGATGGTTTGCATTATCGTGTAAACAGTTTTGATTTCCCAGGACTCCTTAAACAGGTCTCTGGTTTGCATGGAGGTCCATGCATACTCCACAGTGAGAGAACCATTGGTGTGGGTAGTGAGATTTTGGCAATTCAGTTAACAACCAGCAAAAAAGAGCCACTTGAAATAATATATTAAAAGTATGTTTGGAATATTAGGTAAATGGACTATGATTCATTAATGATTACAAATGAGTTTTAGCAATATGATAATAAATTAATTTATTTTCACAAGAAACTATTAAGATTTTCAAGAGAAATGATGGAGACATTTGTGAGGTCAGTTTTGGATACAAACGTTAGAAATGATTTTCTTTCACAGGGTTTTGAATCACAATAGTGCACCTTAGATTAAATGTCTGTATGTCTTGTGTACTGAACCTCACAAGCAGAATACAGGCAAGAGAGCTGGATATATAATAACTGTTATTATTATAAAATTTATTGAATATTGCTATGTTTAGACATAATGATAAGTGCATAGTGATAAGTGCGTCTATTCACTTTGGAAGCAGTCACTGCAGTTTAAGAAGGTGGAGAATTACTTTTGAATTTTTAGGTGATGAATCATCTTCTTTGGAATAATGATGGGGTTGGAGTGGATGGAGTGTGAAGATTATTTTAAATAGGAAAACATTTTACTGCTTCCTATGTGTTTGAAGTCAAGAGTGTTTCTTTAAAAAACAGCCCGGGATAAATTTTTTGATTTTGTTTCTTCCCTATTGGTATGTTTTTAAATGTATTGAACAAAATACTGTGAATTAAAGGGCTTTATAAATTTTTAAGATGGGTACAAATGTGTATGACAAACAGGATTATTGATGGCTAATTATGTTCATGCTGCATATTTTATATATATATCTTCAGGATGCTTGATTTACTCCTGCTGCTAAATTTCTATAGACATAACTCATCTTCCAATGAATTTACTATTTATTACTTTTTTGTCTTTATTAAAACCCTAATGATTTTAATTCTTTTTTGTTTTACTCAATTTTGAGGAATCTGCTCTAGGAATAGTTTTGAAAAATAGTTATTTACTTAGAATTTTGTGGAATCAATTTTTCATTGCATTGTCTGCAGCTTACACTTTGTCATCATTAGAGTGAAAAACTGCCTAAGAACCTCATTAGTTGTGAGGGACTGTTGCATTAGTGACTGTAGCGAACTGCATAGGCCCTGAGGTGGGTTCTGTATTTCAAGAATTAATAAATCTAGGCCCAGCTCTTTATAAAACCCATAAAAGTAGGTGGTATTCTGAATTAGGCACTCGTGAGTGGAAATAGGAAAAGAATAACTGGCAGGTGATATGGGTCAAGATGAATATAAAGTGTCCAATATAGAATATGGTAAATATTTTCTAATAATTTCAAGCTTTATGTAGTCTGTGACAAAAGTAGCCATTTTAATAGTATGTTGACTGAGAAGGAGAGTATAGGGAATGCAGACAGGTGAAAATATTCTATTAAACAAACATTCTGTATAAAATATACACATGTAATTATATATTAACACGTATGCCCCCATTGTACAAAGACCATTGGCTTTTCTTTGCTCTTAATATCCTGAGACAAAATTGGACAATTAAGTCATGAAGAGGAAACAATCTAATTGGCAGATAATTTATATGTGGTAATTAAAAAGTGATTATAGGACCACAATCTTCTTCAGTTTCCAGATGTGTATGCATTTTTAAGAAACAATCAATGAGTAAAACCCAAAGAATTTTAAGGCTTTGAAGAAATGTTGAAAGACATTTAGAAACATGCTTTGCTACTGGCAGGTGGGAGCAAATGGCATTTCTGATGATTGTTACAGATTATTTGACATTTCTGTAAGGCTTTTTATCATTCATAGATTCTGACATATATAAAGCGCTTATGTTATTGTTAGACACTGGTAAACAGTCTTGCCAGGTGCTGTCTTGCCTTTGCAATGGTTCCGGAGGTAGATACAACATATCATCATTTGACAAATGAGAATACTGAGACTCATGGAGGTTGCTTATGGAGTTGGTTTATGGTGGAAGCAGGATTTAAACCCAGCAGTCTGCCTCTAAAGTCTGTGCATTTAGTTCCAACACAGCACTAACTAATGCTACTTGTAAGAATGATTATTTCTATACATTTGTAGACATAAGTCTCACCATGTAAAAAGTTGTTTTCTTATTTCTATACTTTTTCATGTTAATTATTGAAAAAATATAAGATAAAATGAAATTTTGGTGATGAACCAGTAGTAGGATTACTTTAGGTCCCTATCAATCTTTGTTTAGGTCCCTATTAACCTTTATAATCTTTATTAACCTATAATCTGTTATTTCTTCATTTTGCTTTCTAAAACCCAAGGCAGGAATATATTTCCATTCTTTCAGTTGCTCATTTATTTTCTCCCCTTTTCAGCAAAACTTTTTGAAAGAGTTGCCTGTACCTGCATTTTTTCTTCTCATGATCTCTTAAATCTACTCCCATCAGACTTGGCCCCTGCCACTCCAGTGAAATTGCTCTTACTGAGGCCACTATGATGGACACATTGCTAGGTCCAATGGCCTTTCTCAATGCTCATTGTAGCTAATCTAAAGAATATTTGACCTAGTGGATTTTACTTCTGTTAAATGCTTTATTCAGTTGGCTTCCAAGTCATCATATTCTGTGACTTTTTACCCTTTTTTATTTCTTGGACCAATCACTTCTCAGCCTCCTTCGCAAGCATCTCACCATGTCCTCAAACTCTAAGTGTTGGAACATCCCTAAAACCAGCTCTTGCAGTCTTTGTCTTTTTACTCTATACTCATTCCCTTGAGGATCTCAATCTCATAGCATTAAATGACATATATACACTGATGACTCCAAAATTTTGTCTCCAGCCCATATGTCTTTCCTGAACCCTATATTCACATAACCGATCACTTATTCATTGATTAGCTTCCTAATTGATATTTTAAATTAACATTTTAAAATCTGAGCTGCTGATATTCTCCCCAATAAAAACATATTCCATCTTCACCCATCTTCTTTTCAATTGATGGCAATTCCAACCTTCTGATTGCTCAGGTCAAAAATCTTAGAGTTATCTTTGACTCCTAACTTTCTTTCTCACCCTACATACAACCTTTCAGTTGATCTTGTTGGCTCTGTCTTCAAAATATTTCATTTCAATATGATCATTTCATGATAATTTCTCATCATGCTCACTGTTACTAACTTGGTCTAAGACACCATCATTCTTCCCTTGAATTATTGAAGACATCTTCTTGTTGATTTCTGACAGTGTTCCTACTGTTCTCTTCTCTTACTTGGCTTTACCTACACTGGCTTCTTTCTATTCTTGGAACTTGCTAGGCACACATTAGTCTTCGGGCTTTTGCCTTGGCTCTTCCTTCTGCATAGAACACCCTTTCTCCAGACATCAGCCTGGACAACAACCTCCCATACTTCAAGTATTTTTTTCTATCTCACATTGCAAATTAGGCTAAATCTTCCTTTAATAACTTATTATTGTAACTATCCCCTCATGCTGCCTGATTTCCATTGCCTTGTGGCATTTCTTCATCTTCCTCTCCCATAAGGCTTACCAGCCTCCTTCACCAATTTCTACTTATCTCCTCACATGTTAAATGTTGGGATGCCCCTGGAACTAGTTGTTGAATTTTTTCTCTTTTTAGTCCATTTCACTGAGGAGCTGAACAAATCTCATTCCTTTATATAAAATATGAACACTATATATGTATAGGGGTGGGTGTGAGTGATATAATTTATTGATTTATAATGTTGATTATTGTTTGATCTGTCTTCTTCCCACTGGAATTAATTTCTACAAGGGCAGATATATTTATCTGCTATGTTCCCTAACATATCTCAAGAGTCTAGAACATTACTTGGAACAAACATAGTAACACAATATAAGTTTCTGTTGAATGACTAAGTGAATGAATGAATGAACTGGCATCTCAGCCTTTGTCCTTGTCCCCTTCAGTTTGGTCTAGCAACTAGAGTGAGAGTGATCTTTTAGATCATTTCATTTGCCCAAAAACTTCCCATTTCACTTATAGTAAAAGTCAAATTCTTACAATGACCCTGAAGACCCTAGTTTACTGCTCTTATTAGTTACTGTTTGGACCTCTTTTTTCCTGACTCCCCTTGCCTGAACTTGTTCAGCAACCATCAGAGCTCCAGGCCTCAGGTGCCCCTCCTTAGGGTCTTTGTGGCAGCTCTGGCCTGAACTGCTCCCTTCCTCACTTTCCCCACATCATTTCTGAGAGTCACCTTGCAAAGTCTTTCTTCCCTCCAATCTTTGTTTTTCTCTTTCCTTCCTTTTGTTTCTGCTTTTTTCTTATCATCACCCGACATAACACATATGTTACTTGTTTATTCTGTTTATGGTGTGCCTTCCCTTTAGAATATATGTTCCATGAGGGGAAAGGTTTTCATCTATTTCTGCTATATGCACAGCACCTACAGTGTGGCTGGCTCTAGGCAGATGCTCAGTAAATCATTGATAAACTAAGGATTTACTGTTGATAATGCTGCAAATATGCTGCTTAAGCTCCAGGAGCTCAACCAGTGATGCATGCTGAAGTAAGGGAGTCATTTTTCATCTCTTAAGCCAAGACTTTAGAGCCTCTTCCGAAATTAGGGAAGTTAACTGATTGGAAAAGACTGATTTTCCTTGATAAAAAGATAGTGGCTACATGACTTGATTGGCTAAGAGCCTGTAACCCAAACTTCAGAAACATTTATGGTGTCTGTGAAGAAAAGTGGGACCACTAATGCTATAGATGTTTTGGTAAAGTAGAACATTTTAGAAAATATATATCACAGTGTATGCTACACCATCTCATGTCTTCTCATTTCCTTCAAACTTACCTAATTTTGCTGTAGAGAGCAGATCTTAAGTTATTGTAAACCATGTTGTTCATCAGCAAAAAGGTGAATACATAGAAACTTTGAAAACATTACTACTTTTAATATTGATAACTTTAATTACTGTCATTCCTTTTTTCTAATTTGCCATCCTTGTTCAACATTTCACATCAATAATATCAGTAAACTTGATTTTAACACGTAGCAAAGAAAATACTGCTGAACAATCCCTCTTGCCTTAAGTTTAGTTGAAAGAATGCAGGCTTTTGATTTAAGAGAGGCTTGATTCAGATGTTGTCACAGCTACTCTCAGAATCTTATTTTCCTCATTTGTAAAATGGTAATGATAGTGCCTACTTATAGCTTCTTGTGAGAAAAACAATGGCACTCCATAAAGTTTATTAGTGCTCTTCCCCTTTTTTCCCAAAATATAGATCTGCACAGGACTATTAACATTTAAGAAAATGCCTTTCTATTTCTAAAGTATTTTAGAGTTCCATTCTTTTTTTTTTTTTTTCCTTTCTCAATTTCCTCAACAAGTCTGTAAGGACGTCAAGCACTTTTATGTTCATTTTAAGGAAAAGACACAAGGAATTTCATTATTTCTGTGTGCTCACAAATCTAGACAAGCACCAAGGTTTATATGACTTTGGTCAATATGCCTGACATTAAACAATACTGCCCAGTCTGGTGTTAATGCTATTTTTCATCCACTATTGGTATTGTATTGTTGTTGACATAATTTAGTAATAGTTATAACCTCTTAAGTGAAGTCATTTATAAATTGTGAAGCTTTTTGAAAGACTTAGTTGCTCAGGAAACAAACAAGTTAGAATATTTGAATATTCAGTGTTTGTTTCATTTTCATTTGATTTGATTTGATTTCATTTCATTTCATTCAGTGTTTTGTTTCATTCAGAGAGAAGCCTTATCTCTGATTTAGATGAGGGATATTCATCTCTCAATTTTTAGTGATGGTAGTAAAATATTGACTATCATGGAATTGTGTGTGTTTGTTTGTGAGCCTATTTAGAAATCGTTTTTTGTCCATGACTTAATGCAGTTTTCTTAATTGAGGTCAACTTGGCTTGTGCAGTCCAAAAAAGGGAAAACTATCTATCTTTCAAAACTACTCTTTAACAAAACATATAAATTCTGGTAACTTTTTAAGTGAAGGTTTTCTAATTAATGATTAAAACATTTTCCTAGACAGAAAAGTATTTTCTTACTTCATAAAATATTCAAAATAAGCAAATACACAAAGAAGATGGGCTTCCTTCTGCTTGGGGTGGTATTTTATAGTATATACATTTTTGTTCTTTAGTTAAAATACTTACTCTTATTTTTATTTATACATTGGCTTCATTCTACAATAGATTTGAAGCAGTTTACAAAAGTATATATACAACAAAGAGATGCAATAGTTAAATGAATCTCTAAGTAGTAAAAATAAGTGTTACTAAAAATAATCCTGAAATAGATAAGATTAGCATACAGATATATGTGATTTAGGTAACTCATTGAGTTTATGTTTAGCTTTCTAAAGGCCAAGTCAAGCAGAGAAGCAAGATCAGATATGTAACTCATGGTGCTCCTATACTAAACAAACACAGAGTAAACAAAGGAAATACAGATTTTCTAAACCCAAGGAACTTAGTGGAATTCGTCCCACAGATGCTCAAAACAGACCTATTTTAAAGTGATGATTTTCTTAATGGCATTTTCACTGGTTCAATGACAGATTTTCAACATCATTTTAATGTGATGTCTTTTCATGTGGATTTGTGGCAAACTGTAAAAGTGCAGTTCTGGCAAATTATTTATTTATGGATCAAAAGAGATTCCCTACTGATAAGTGCTTTTGTTTAGCTTTATTTCATGAAGTGGATTAATATTTTATAATCACAGCAAGAATATCCCTATTGGGGTTTTTCACATTAACATATCTATAGCACATCACAGGGAAAATCTAACTAGAGAGGTTTTCTGTAAAACTTTAGCTTAATCCTTAAGGACACTTTATTTTAAGCTATGCTGCAGTGATTAAAATACTTGGCACAAATTTCTAGTAATCTGTGTCTTAGATTGTTTCCATTTTTCAAGAAATAGAAACGATCATCCTGTGAGATGACACAATTTGCTATTGAAAACATTGATGCTATATAAAAATGTCTTATATTTTCAAATATTAAAAATATAAAAGAATAACTATCACATACATTCTAACTTTTCCTCTGGTGGAGTCACTAATATCCTAAGGCTAGGAAGGTGAGGAATCAATACCAAGTAAAGGTCAGAGCTCTAAGATGGGAATGGGATTCTCAGGTTTTTAATTCTAGGACAGTCATTTGACATCTCATTTTCAAATGATAAACTGAAACAATAGGGTTTATGTGGCCCACTCATATAACACACTTAGTTGGCAGAGGAGTCCCAGATTAGAATTTCTTACTTACTGAGTATAGTCAACCTATACTCAGTGTTGACTCCAGTCCTTAAACACGGAGTGAGAAAAGGAGGCTACAGCTTCCTCATGATCTTCACATCTCCATCAGCATCCTCCCAAAGACATCCTCCCAAAAAATCCCCCAAAAACATGGAATTTAAGGTAAAACAAGGATTTTTTGTTATGCAAATGCAGCTTCAAGATGAAGCCTTTAGACCCCGATGCTTGCTCTTTCCCACATGCCCCCTCACCTCTTCCCATGCACCTGTCCCCATCCCATCCATATTGTTGTCCCTAAATCCCATTTACAAAGATCCTGGATCCACCAACAGCTATAATCTTTCTTTTTTCATGACACTGCTTCTAAATCCTTTGCACAATTCTGAGAAATTGCTTCCTATCAGGTGCTAATAGCATTTAACCTTTTAGGGATCTCCTGTCTTCAAATTAAAAAATAATAAAATGTATTCAATTCTATTGTCATGTTAATTTCAATTTTTTTAACAATTTTGAGATGTTTGACAGTTTCAGGAGATTTGCTTAAAACAAGACATGTATTTCATGTATTACTTTAATACCAATACCAATTGTGATTATGTCTATCTAATGGCAAATTTGAAACATAATTCAGAGTTATTAAATGTTAATAACTCCGAATTGATTATATTATATGGTCATAGAGTTTTCCTCACCAGTAGCTGTGTGGCAATCCTCTAATTGCACAAAAGTTAACCCATAGTCTCTTTTTTTTAAGATGGTACTTTAAAATTTCCACTAAAAACATTAAAATACCAATTCATGTATAGTATAGCTATGTGGAACAGAACAGCCTGTGTTGCAATGCCAGCTTAATATTTTATTACTTCACGTAATAAAATAGGGAACGTATTTATCCACTGAGGTTGTAATTAGTTACAAGTAATGAATCTTTAGTGTTCTAATTCCAGAGCCTGGCAGATTTAGAACACCAGTTGACCCTGTCTTGCTGGAAAATGAAGAAAGTGGGAGTAGAATTTTCTCTGTAGGACAAGACAGCTTTGGATGGGAGGGACAATAGAAGCTTGCCAAAAACATGGGTCAAACTGAACACAGATGGCTGTAGCTGATAGAGGTGTCTATTATTGTATTTTCTTCTCAGCAGTTTTCTCTTTGTTTGTCAGTATTTTTATACTTACATGAAGAAATTTTGTTGCTCAGCAACCAAGAGAAAATATACTAATACAATCCATTTTTGTTGGAAAAAAAATGGTGGTGGTAGATGTTGATGATGGGGTTGGGGTGGTGTTGTGATTGAGCAGTATTAACGTAGGAGTAGAGGTGATTTTCTGGGAGTGCTGTTTATTATATGTGTCTAAAATTAGGTGATTTTCTGGGAGTGCTGTTTATTATATGTGTCTAAAATTAAATATATCACAATATCCATTTATTGCTTAGCTTGCCTCTGTCTTATACCTCCAATACTATTTGGGAAAAAAATGGCCTAAGTAAATGTATTCCATTAGTTAATAATATAATTTATAATACACAGAGGAAACATTTGAAGAAATAAAACTCTACTTTTTTTTATAAGTTCAGTGTTTCCTAAAGTCAATTTTTTAACCTTCATTAAAGGATTTCATGTGTATTTCATTTTTTTTTCTGGAGCAGTTCTATTTATTATTCTTGAGTACATCTGTGTTCTGCATGGTGAAATATTAAAATAAATATATATTTGAAAGTCAGAATAGTTTTGTTCAAATACTGGCTTAACTTTTCATGCTGTGTGACTTTCAAGGAGAAGCCAAACTTCTCTGAACCACAGTACCTTTATCTGTTAAAAAAAGAGAATTCCAATCCCTTAATAAGTGTTGTGAGGAAAATGTGCAGTACACATAGCACTGCATATTTTCCTAAAAGACTGTTTGATTTACTTTTGTTGATGCTACATTCAGTTATTTGCTCCTTGTGTGGTCCAGAAGGCAATGATAAAAAAATGTAAACAACTCCTGGTCATGTAAATAGCTACTGTTCATACAAAAATTGTGATGACATTTTTAATGATACCACATAAAGGGAAATCAAGACCAATCTTACAAATTCTGTTTCTCGGTTTTAAGGAAATTATTAAGGAACTGCATTAAAAATAACTCTCTGGTAATTTTCTTCATTGTACTGTATCAGGTAGAAAAATAATTTTTAAATGAGTGACTAGTGAGCCGCAAGACATAACCAAGAACAGAAGGGTTATTAGCTAACAAAGGGAAGCAGATGTAATTTTTTAAACATTGATTTTGCATATATTTATTTTAAGTAAACTACAGAATTTTTAAATTTTAATATAATGCAAAGGTAGAGTAGCATTTTCCAATTTATACACTATGTTTTGATAAGTGTCAGATACGGAAGTTATGTTCTAAATATAATCCACCTGCCTAGGGAAACGAATAAAAATATAACCTTTGTTAAAAGATAGGGTAAGTGAATTGTTAATGACTATTCCAGAGGTGAGACTTCAGAACATTGTTTGGCTCTAAAAGACCTTTCTTTCATTTTAATATTATATTTGAAACACTTAGTAAAGATAAATTTTAAATGTTCAATGTCTGATCATTGTAAGCAATATCATTTTGTGAGCTCTATTTCTGGAACTAGAAAAATTACTTTGAAAACTGTCCATTCTGGTTGTGCTTCTTTGAGTAAGTGGTCTTAGTTGTATTTTAATAGAGGAAATGAAACAAGGTACCACTCTTTTAATGTATTTATTCTGATGCTGAGGCAATATGTTAGAACAAATTTAATTATACTATCACTATGAAAACAAATAAAATTAGGCAGAACTAGAGTGATAGGCGGGAACTCATTGTTGATTTTCAACTTAAATATCATATACTTATTAATATATGCATTACAAATATATCATTTAATTATCTCAACAACTCTAGAAGGTAAGTAACGGTATTTCCATTTTGTAGATGGAGTATCAAGGATCATGAAATTGTCAGTATATTGTTTTGTGGTAGAGCGCCATTTGAGTTCATTTGGTTCCAAGGCTTTAGTTCTTTCCAGTACACTTAACTGGTCTTCAATTATTATAAATCATAGCCTGCTAATTTCATAGAAGGAGATTAAAAGCAAAAGCCATAAATATAAATAAAAGTATTTGAATGCTGATCTATATCATAACTAGATCTTTCCTTTTTTTTTGGATTATAGTGAATTTTTAAACTAGAAAATATAAGCAAACAGTATTTTTGAAGGATGTAATAACTACACTCCAAAGTACATCAATGAATCATATTAAATTAGCCATTAATTAATCACATTAAAAGGAAAAGCATACTTAGGAAACACAGAAAATTTGTTTTTTAAGGCTTGAATTTATAATTAACTGAATTAAATGAGATGTTAAACTAACTTTGAAAGGCACATTTCTATCACTGATATACCTAAACTTGCCTCCTAATTAAATACTTAAAAATAAATGAATCAAAATTTGCTTTTAATAATGACCCTGAGAGAAGGAAAATATAGAATATTTAACTAGAAGTTGATAACTAATAATTAGTATAGATTTAGTAGTAGAAGAAAAGGTAAGATGGAGCCAATACTGTAACTACATTATGTGTTAAAACACTTACATAAACACAGCCAGATATAATTATATGGAGGTTGCTTTAAGGATTACTGTTATTACATATAAAATTTTCCTTACAAGAGTAGGTGAGCATAAAAAGACTATTGAATTCAAATCTAGGGAACTTCGGAAGAAAAATAAAACTCTTTTAGAGAGTCTATGTAATACATGGGAAGACTAAGGACTTTTGATTCAAACACACTTGGGTACAATCATGACTTGAGGAAGCTGTCTTCCCCAAGAATATCACAGTATCAGTTGCCTCTTTTGTGAAATCTATTTCACAGAGCAGCTTTGAGAAACAAAACTTAAAAATGCACCCATGATACTCACCCAAAATAAGTATCCATTCACTTCTCTCTCATTTTGTTCATTTGCATAGATGCTGGTTTTGTCATTGATCAGACAAGATTGCCAGGGTATAACATTGAGAACTATGTAAATGACACTTCATCTTTTCATCCCTGCTCTTAGATGAAGATAAGTTTGAGAATTTTCTTGGGGTGTTTCAGTAGAGAATTAAACCTCCTTAGGATTTCTGGTTTTGTTCTGAAATGCAAGATGGACATGGAAACAGAAGGGACATTAACCTTTTTCTCTGCCATTTGCCTGGATGTATATATTTACATTGCTAAGATCTTGGTTCTGCACACTGTCATTTAGACAATAACTAAGGATTTCTTAATTAGAAGGGATAAGTATTAACTAGGACCTTGTTCTTATTTTTTATTGTGGATAGTTTGTTGGCCTTTGTACTACCTTCCCATCCTTAACTATCATTCCAGTATTCAATATGCGAGATACAGTGTTTCTTACTGGGGATTTAAATATGCATAGCTCAGGTCAGATACACATAGTTCAAATATGCATGGTTCAAAGGTAAGCAGTTACCTTTAACAGGATAGCTTTTATTTATAGCTTTTATACATGCCCTCAAGAGACTAACAATCTAATAGGAAGACAAACATCACATAAACAATTATCAGAAAATCTAAAAGATTGCTGTGGTGAAAAAGTTTCACCAACTGATTACGGTAACTGGTTTCTGTAATCTCAGCACAATTGAGATTATTTATCCTATCTGAGCTTTTGGTTTTTGTATTTCATAAGGCTTTGTCTGCATATTTTAAACTATTGGAAATGAAATTTTTTTTAATCTACATGCAGAAAAAATATCATGCAAATTATACCCACCTTTATTCTTCTGTTTTTAAAATACTGAATATGAAATATTACATTCCTATGTAATTAAATAGCATTTGATTTAAAGCATGTGCACCTTGGGCCTCATCCAAGGGATACCCTAGTGTACTTTGGTCTGAGGCTGCTTATCAGTCCTGATGTGCTTTACCTTTCCTTCCTGTTTGAATACAGGTCCATTCTGTGCTGTTACCATCTCTGTCCTTAAGAGCTTCCTTTGCCCTAAGATGCCCCGATGCATGTTTGTATTTGATGACATATTTTTACATCCTGGTCAGGAAATATAATTATTCATCTCTCTGCAACATTATCAACATTATCTCCTTTTTTTTTGAGACGGAGTCTCGCCCTGTCGCCCAGGCTGGAGTACAGTGGCACGATCTTGGCTCATTACAACCTCTGCCTCCCGGGTTCAAGCGATTCTCCTGCCTCAGCCTCCCGAGTAGCTGGGATTACAGGCTCATGCCACCACGCCTGGCTAATTTTTTTGTATTTTTAGTAGAGACGGGGTTTCACCGTGTTAGCCAGGATGGTCTCGATCTTCTGACCTCGTGATCCGCCTGCCTCGGCCTCCCAAAGTGCTGGGATTATAGGAGTGAACCACCGCACCCAACCTCCAACATTATTTCTATGGTAATAGTTATTAAACAATAATAGCATCATTATTAATAATTATGGAACATTAACAGCAACTACCTCTAAAACAACTAAAACTAACATTTATTTAAAACAAATGGCTATTTATGCTATTTTATTCAAACCTCAAAATAATGCTATGAAATAGTTATCATTGTTATTACCATTTCACTGATGAGAAAACTGAGGCTCAGGGAAGATTAATTAACTCCCTTTGGATCATACGATTAGGAAGACCTAGAGCCAAGATTTCAGCCTAAGCAAAATTCATCCTTAGCAATAGCACATCCTGATCTGGTCATATATAAGAATTTAATAGTATTTTCTGATAAAGATATCAGTTTGGAAAATTTTAAAAAATAATTAATATTTTATTGTACATCTATACTATAATTGTATAGTTAATTGTATAATTGTATAATTTTATATGTGCATATGACATAGACAGTTTAAAAAATACTACTTTAAGTCCTTTTTGAAATGAATCCTGAATAAAAATAGTTTGAATATAGAAGCAGAATTTTAATCAAATGAATATAGAAAATATTCTTTAAGATCACTGACAGAAAATACAAGAATTTCAGAAAATGAACCTTCAACATATTTTTTCAAGGGCTCTTATTCTTTCTACTTTGTGGATATTCAATATAAGCAAAATTTTAAATTCAAAAAAATTAATTTTATATGTTGATATATTTTAGTTTGATTAATTCTCAAAACTTAACGTACATGAGAATCTCTTAGGTGGATATTTATTTAAAATGCAGATTACTTTTCAGAAGATTTCATGAAAGTTCTTGAAACATATTTTAACAAGTCCCTCAAGGGATTCTGATGCAAATGTCTCGTAGAGCACATTGTAAGAAACAACTCTTTTTTTTTTTTGAGACGGAGCCTCGCTCTGTCGCCCAGGCTGGAGTGCAGTGGCGCGATCTCGGCCCACTGCAAGCTCCGCCTCCCGGGTTCACACCATTCTCCTGCCTCAGCTTCCCCAGTAGCTGGGACTACAGGCGCCCGCCACCACGCCCGGCTAATTTTTTGTGTTTTTAGTAGAGACGGGGTTTCACCGTGTTAGCCAGGATGGTCTCAATCTCTTTTTAATAGGTTAGGTCATATATAAGAATTTAATTACACATTTGCAAATTTAGAAGCTCTTCTCTAAAGTTTTCCAGTTTCACTAGTTCTTTGAAGTAGTAGTTGTGTAGCAGTTGCGGTGACAACAGTAGCAGCAGCAGCAGTAGTAGTATTAGCAGTAATAGTATTAGTAACAGCATAGTAGTAGTAGTAGGATAATCAACACATGGAACACTAAGGGATAGTTATCTTTTCTACTGTGGTTGCTACTCAAACACATTACAAGATTTTGGCATTAGTTGACAAGCTATTGTAAGCAATCATTGAGATAATAAACTATAACTTAAGTAAAAATGTACACTGTCCTGTTTATTAAGTTTGTGTAAATGTGTTATGTGTTGTTATGTAGCTTTAGAATACCTTCACTGGCTTTTCAGCAATTACCTTTAACAGAATAGTTTTTATTTATTTTTACATTTATTATACATTTAGAAAGAAGATGAGAGCAATAGTTTTTTATTAGTATAAGGCAAACTTAACTGATTAAACCTTCGTAGGAAAAGCAATAGTTCTGAAAGATATGCAAGAAAAAAATGACAAAAGTGAAAGAACTCTGTAGTGTTTCAAGAACAAGGAATGGCTCTATGAGCTATCCCTAGGAAGCATATTTAAAATGAACTAAAATAAGGATCTTTTGCTTAGCACAGAATGTATGAGGTGTTTTTAAAAGAGGTGGCCTGAGGCAGTGGTTATATGGGAATTCATACAAATATTAGAGATTTGTTAGTTTTTACATTATACTTCTATTAACTGTAGAATTACTATTAGTATAGAGACCCCAGGTGTTTCTTATTTCTGAAGTCTTCTTAGTAGTGAAAGGATGAGGGGTATAGTAATGTCCATTTGTAATAAAAATGATTAATGAAAAATATAATTTTTTATTTTTTAACTTTTAGGATTCATCATATGCTGAATATCTTTTTAAAGTTCTGACTAGTGTATTATGCAATGTCTTTTAATTCATGTGTGTTCTTCCTTATCTGAAAATCATTTACATTTACAAATAAGAATATTTTTACCTGCACCAATCAAGATACAATTAGTAGCTATAAATGTAACATTCTATATGTAACAGAATAAGAAAACAAGAGAAAAAAATTGTAATTTAGCATAATTGAAACATGTGCCTAGCCATCTGGAGCACTTCTGCATAATATAAAGACATTTGACATTTTAAATAAAGGATTTTGAATTAAACAATAATTCTTTTCTGTCTTCCAAAGACATTGATTTATTGAGACTATGTGTGGCTTTTCATCATATACAAAAGATTAATGATTTCCTAAAAGTCCTTGCATTTCTTCATTTTATAAAATGTATACACACAGTTAAGAAAAATGAATCCTTGAGGTCCTGTGAAGAAAGGTGACAGGAAATAGTTCAAAGTATTTCATTTTAAATAACATCAAATATTATAAAATATAAATTTTCTCAAAGTAAAAAAATGAGCTTGGCATTATTGAATGTTGGTTGAATGATAAATGCGTAAGTTTATGATTATCCCAATACTATATATGTGATTTTTATCAAACATATTAAAGAGTACTATAAAATAATTTTAACTTTCGATCTATAAATTTCTAAAATTTCAGCATGGTGATTGGTGTTGATAAATTTAAAGCATCAAACAGATCTTGTCTTATCAATAAGAAGTAGTTTAAATAAAGATATTTTTGAAAGTAAAATTTTTATCAAGCTCAAATAATTTCAAAGCATAGTTCAAGAGATTAGAAAGCTTTTATGGTATAAAATATGAAATTGATACTGGTTTTGTTCAGAATCCCTTCATTGACTTTTCAGCACTTACCTTTAACAGGATAGTTTTATTTACATATTTTTACATTTATTATACATTTAGAAAGAAGATGAGAGCAACAGCTTTTTATTAGTGTATGGCAAACTTAAACTGATTAAAGCTTCAGTTAAATTTTGCCTTATACACTCATATTTCATGTTAAAAATACAATTTAAATTTAGATATGTTTACATTAAAACACTCAGCACATTATAAACTTAACCATTAACTTAAAAATCTTGTAGACGTCATCATATACATTTGAATTTTATTTTTTTATTACAATAACAATATGGTCAAGAATGAAACACAATTTTATATAACTTTATAGCTAAGAATGTTAAAATGAGATATAAAAATTCAGGTGTAAAATTTTGGTTCATTCTTTTTCACTACTACTTTTTTTTCTTAGTTATTGCATTAAATCAGGTTTTTAGAGAAATATTCCATCTAATGTACAGTTCTTTTGAGTAAATATTCCAAGGCAAATAAATCAATGCAATATAATTTTGAAATTATAAATTGGGTTATAATGAACTATATTGGCTAATATTAGTTTTATAAGTGTTTTAATAACTATATAGCAAAAGTTCTGCACAATTTTAATGTAATTTAATTTAGAAGCTGTGTAAATTTTAAGTAATCAATCATTTGCGCTTTTAAAATCATATTCATATTCATATATTTTGGTTTCCAAAATAGTGGTTTTTATAAGGCCTCAATTTTTTTCCCATGAAAACTGAGGTATGCTATTGAATTCTCTGAATCTGCTGTTGTCCGTAAAGATAGCTTATTCTCCTTCAGACAGGGCGGATGATATTTCCAGAAGCAAGTCAGTGTATTAACCTAGTTACGTTAAACCATATCTCTGCTATTTTAGAAACAATAATGAATTAAGCAGCTTCAGTTCTTGGGGCAGCATCCAGGGCTGGAACCCATAGCACCAAGTCCATGGGCTCCTCCCACTTCACCTCCTGTGCATGTTACCAGCCATTTAATCTGTTTTGGCCCCTAAATCAGTCAAGAATTTCCATATGATTTACAACTCCATTTGGTAAGAAGAAAAAAAAAATGAAGAAACTTAAATTTCATCTCTTAATATAGTTTTAATAGCACTTAAGAATTTTATCTTAGAATTTTGAACATATTTTTAAAACTCTGAGTTTGAGTATTGACTACCTACTATGTGAAGAACTTTACTGCTCAAGAATATAAGTTAAAAATACATATTGACCCAGCTCTGAGAGACAATTTGAGAAGCCACACTACAGAATAAAAGAAATACAGTCGAAATTGTGGAAGAGGATACAAAGTAAATTAGTTAAGCATATTATTAGGTAGGTTGATTTGAAAGGGATTTCTGAAAAAAAGTTTGATCTTAGATTTACATGAATTGCTAAATATAAATAAAAAGAGATAAAGCATGAGATATTTCCAAAAGCATATTTAATCCAGGCCTGTGCAAAAGGAGGGTGAAGAACAGTAATGAATTGGTCTCTGGATCATGTTGTGTTCTAATAGATGATTTGATAAAGACTTGGTATGTGATGTGAGTTAGTGAGTTAGAGGAATTGAGCAGGAGGAGTGTATTAGGAGAGAGAGACTTTATTGCTAGGTTAAGTAATTTACATTTTTGAAGTTGTGGGAACATCTCATAACTCAATTACTAGAATGCAAAAATTTGCTGATGAATGTTGAACAATGCTGTAAGTTTTCCAAAGCATATCCAAGAGAGATTGCATGTGGATTTCGAATAAGATTATCTCCTTTATACGTCTATTCTTTTAATGTATTCTACTATATTATACTCTTGATTCCCCTTTTCTGTAGTGTATGGATTTCCCAACTACCTTGAAAAATTGAGAAGCAAATTTGTTAGGTGAATTATTCCAATTTCATAGTAATTAAACAGCATGAACATAGTTAGTCTAGGAGGCCTGGTGTTATTTTAATTCACTTTTCCTTGTGAGTTTACTGATGTGGAGATTATCCATTACAGCCAGAGGTTTTAACTACCAGAAAATTCTTCAGCATACCTTAAACACCAGTTCCCCATATTGGAATACTTAATCACCACTCTTGCTTCTTTGGGTGCTGAAAAGAAGTTTGATCTTAGATTACCTGAATTGCTAAATATAAATAAAAAGAGAGAAAACGAGATATTTTCAAAACCAAATAGTATCTGTGATGCCAATGGGCATTATTCTGCTTTCCTATATGGAAGATTCCTTCTCATCATTCACTGTTTTGGTCAAGAGCACCCTGATGAAAAAAATCTTTGGTTGCCTTCCAGGTAGAGTTAGTCTCTTCTAAGTTCCACCATTTTTATTCACACCATAATTGTAATGCTTACCCCACTGATAAATTACTTGCATTTCTAACTGTCCCCCCTGCCCCCCACCACCATGACTATGATCTCTTTGTGCCTGGTGTATTTCTCACTCATCCCTGGGTCCTCCAGGTCTTACAGTGGTGCCTGGCACATGGCAGTAATCAATAAATGCCGAGAGAATGAATACATTGAAATGAATTTGTGAATGGATGAGTTTTGCTTTCTTTGGTACTGTAGTGATTGTTATTTGCAGATTATTTCTGTCTTTTACCTAATTTAGAAGGTCCATGTGTAATTTGGTCATGGTTTGAACTGCTAGTAAAAACAAAGGTCATCCTTTATTTAAATTCCCATAGTAGCTGCTGCTTCCATTTACACATTGTAGATGGTCAACAATTGTTTAAAATTGGCGAGCGGATGAATATCCAGGTGCTTCCTGGAGGAAAAGTGAATGGAGCAGATCATCCTCGAACTTAATCACTGCAATGTAATTTTTCATATGGGAATAGAACAGCGAAAATATTCTCTGCAAAGGAAAAATATTGGACAATTAAGGTGCTAAGATTGCCTTTTTTGTGTTTTTGATTTGGGGACTCTGTTTGAAATGACACTAGTGCGCTTCAGGTTTCTTTCCTTGTTAACTTTTGCTGAAGGCCAAAGAGGAATGATTAAGGACTTCTAAAGAAGTATTGAAAAAAAAAAAACACAAAAAGTGGTGACAAAAATACATATTATTTTCCTTTAATTTTTTTCTGCAATTTTGTTGATGTTATTACTACCATTTAAATATAGTTAATATTAATGATTACTTTTAGTAGCATTTAAGGATTTTCGTCTTTCAAATTACTACTCTGGCGTGCATTATTTATGCACTTTGAATTGCTTTGCATGTTGAAATTTTCTTTTGGCCTCAAATTCAATTAGAATGCCCTTAGAGTTTTGAAGGTTGCAGTTTATATAACTTACCTTATTAGCTATAAATGGAATACAGATTTACCCTTAAAATGATCTAGTTGTCTATATTTTAATCACATATATACATATAGTGCTATAAATGTTAACCAGGTAGATTTTTCCCAGCTGCCTAGCCAAAGAGAACTATATTCAGTGTCACAGTTCAGTTGAGCTGTTGTTATCTGTATGAGATCAATCTTTTGGAGAAGGCAGTGAAGGTTTTCTTATTTAATTTGCTTTCAACAAGTTCTCCCCCTCTTTTTTTTTATATAATTTTAAATACTGCTCTTAGTGGGTCATTAGACTTTGAGAATTATTCACTTTGTTAGCCCAAACACTAAAACCTTGTGTCTTTTAACTCTGATTAGTGACACTTTAATAAAGTCATTTGAAGTTCAGTGGACTGAATTTTCTAACTTTTCTGATGTTTCTATGGTCACAGTAGAGCAACCTGTATTGAAGCTTGTACACAATCTTTTAAATGCAAATCTTGGAAAGCTGTGTGTAATTTTGTATATCTGACTTCAACAGGGACTGCAAAATGTGAGGGATTAAAAATAAAAGCGGTAGCAGTGTTTTCCTTCTTTTTGTTTTTCAAGTTGGGGTACAGTAAGCTTTGGGAAATAGAGAAGTTGTCACTTGACTAAACTTGATTCTTTGAGAAAAAAAAACTTGCAGATTAAAACTTTTATGGCTATACTTTTTTTTTTTGACAAACCAATGAGCACAAAACCTCATTTTCTTCCACATGATTAGACAATAAGGGTAATGCAAACTATTGAATCATAAATTTCTTAGAGGTAGAGCCTTGAATTTTTTTTTGAAAAAGTAAAGAAAAAGTATATTCAATGGCTATAATTAAATCATGCACGGTGAACCCACTTTGGAGGAATTAATGCATTTTGTATTGCATTGCGACTTGAGTGAACATTTACAACACGTGAGAATGGAAAGGATGAAAAATTATGGTTGTCTTTTGGTTCACAAGAATTCAAGGAGGCAGGTCATTGAGTTAATTTTCATGGGAAGACTAACTCTGGCCTGCTCGCATATTCAGAGGCCAAACAACCTGGTATTGACAGCCTCAATTTGGGAGGGGAACATGCAGCAGCATTGTGCCATGGTTTGTTGAGGAAAAACAAGGGAAGATTTAAAACAAAGCTGTGAATAGGAACAGTAGCCCTTGTGTCTTGAAGCTGACTGACTTTTCCTCTTTAGAGCTTCATGAAAGTGTTACCCTCTCCTTTAAATAAGGGCTATACTGTGGTAAGAGAAATATTTAAGACATAATTCAGTGACTCTGGGAGTGGGAGCATTTACACTTCTTGAAAGAAATCAGGTGGGAGCTATTAATTGCAAATGCCATATGAAAGCATCAGCCTGAGAGGTAGGCTCAGTGCTAGGCAAGGCATATATAAGAATACTAATACTAATATGCATTTTTTCCAAACCATAGCTATATATTACCAATCATATGTTATAAATTATATATTATCATAATATATAATATATGGCATATATTATGTCTATGCATTTCAATCATATAACCTATTTACGTGTTTTATATACAGAAACATACACATGTAGATAAAAAGACCAATCAATTAATGGTACTAACAAAAGAAAGAAGATAAGAAAAATCTGTATAGTCACATTTACAGACATTTTTAGAAGTAAAAATAAATGTCAACAGTACATCCAGTGGAAAAATAGTTTTCTAGAACTGCCCTTCTTTTTTCAGTACCTCTTCAGTTTATTGACCTTTGAAGAGATGGCTGCTAACACTTAACCAAAAACATTTGTTTAAAAAAGAAAAATTAATTTGTACTTTTGAATATATATTGATATACAATTTGAATATTATATTTAAAATATAAAGCATAAATATAAATCATAAATAAAAATTACTAATAAATTACAATTTGTAAGTATGCTCACTGTGTTATATTTCCATTTGGATTTTAATCCATTTATCAGACTACAATAGAAATTACATTTATTTTTAAAAATTAATACAGATTACATAAAATACTAAGATGATTTCAGTACATACTTAAAAAATTTTAAGAAGACCCAAGACTTTATAATAGGACCTCTGAGTTATATGTCTGAAAATTAATTGACTTTTGGATTTGAATATATTACTAACTCACTTAGCCAGTTTAATTGGATTTACCAGTTAAGAGTTAGCAGTTTATCATAATAATCATATTGATGCTTAATACCCTCTGCATCTATTATTTGGGATGTCTGGAGTTGAAAAACTCCAGACACAATTTAAATGAACTAGAAAAAATCATGAGGTTTAGGATCAGAAGGCCCAGAGTTCAAATTTCACATCACTCAGTCCCTGAACTAGCTCATGATGCTGTAAAGGTTGCACAATATTTCTGAACCTCGATTTCTTTATCCATAAAACAATGATGTTAATATTTACTTTGTTTAGTTATTGTGTGTCCTAATTAGTTAAGGTACCAAAACACCTAACATTGTAGTTTCTATACCAAGCATATGTAAGGAAATAATGTTTATCACATAAATTGGAACATATTCTTTTATATATAAAATGCCCCATTAATATACAACTTTAGAGTTCAGAGAACACAACAAAATAGTAGGGTGCCCACATCTGCAATATGAAGAACAATGAAGTTTTTTATGTAGGGTGTAAACTTCAGAAAGTTGAAGGATCCTTTCTGATCTCATGTGTCCTGCTCATCAGTGTATCCCCAGTGCTGATCCTGATGCCTGATACCTAGAGAGCAATCAATAATTAATGCTATATTGAGGAAGTGAACCAACACCCAGGATTAGAGTGGAGAAAACTAATTTTTCTCCACTCTAGGTATGACCAATCAAGGTAGTACACTAGAGTAGTTCTTCTTTTTGTAATATGAATACACAGATTAATAATCCTGGAAAATATGTTCAGATTAAGTAAATATTCAAACTTGGAGCAATTATCCAAGACAGCCATATAAGGCTGTCTGCATGGATAATAGCCATAATAATGTTGATAATTCTATGTTTACTTGTGATCGAAGCCGACATCTTTTTCCTAAAAGGATGTGCTGAGTTTATTATGAAATTAAATTTAGGATAATTTATATTTTAGTGATCACATCTTAGAGAAAACTGCAGGCATATTTTATGACGCTAAGGTTGGAGAAATCTAAGAGCTCTCTATGGTTAATTTCCTGAAAATAGAAGTTAGTTTTCAAAAGTCCAAACAAATCAGGAAGATTAGAAACTAAAATAAATTGTCATATAAGAAATAATGAATCTATGCATTGGGAATGTTGTATTTAGTTTTTGTTACTACGATTAGGAAAGATTCTGAAAAAGGATTAAATTATCCAGAGGGGTTTAGAAGAGTATACTAAAAATATGAAAATTAGGACTCTTAAGTCTATGGAAGAAAATATAAAAGACATTTTTGTTGAAGTTTATTAAATGATGTAAATTATTACTGAAACTGCATTTGTTTTGAATTTTCCAGCATATTAAAACAATGGCTAACACTTATAGTTGAGAGAAATATATTTAGGAAAAGTAATGCATTATTCAGCATTCTATTATCTATTCTATATTAACACATGTGTTATGGGCTGAAATTACACCAGTATCACATGAGGGTAAATGGGTTGAAAGTGTAAATTTAAAAGAGTTTCAAATGAGTTTGTGAATGGATATCATACCCTTCCACAAATGACAGAGATAGAATATTAAATCAGAGTTGGTAGTTTTTGCTTTTGTTTACTGTGTTTCTCATTCACCCTAAATGGTCCTATCTATAACAAGCTTTGGAAAAGCACCATGCACCTGAAATTTTTGCATTCTGACGTTCATACCTAGAGAGATTTATGATGACATAAGCAGCCAAATAGCACAAGTGAAATTTTATATGAAGTATATGACATGCATGATTCAATATATATGCCCACTTTTAAATATACCAATAGTATATTTGGACTATAATAATGAATTCATTTCAAATATTGTCATTTTGCTTGACATTCGTATCATCACATAAACTAGATTCTCGTTATATAAAGATGCACAAAGGCTCATTTCAGAAATAAAAACAAATAACTGTTATTATTTTTTACAAAGGTGAAGGACAATAAAAACTGATTAAAATCCTGCAAAAACAATTCAAAGTGCTTCAACTGGGCCCTAAACTCAATGCGCAATCTTGACACATATATTGAATTTATAATTACTTACTACATTATATTTATTTTGTAACTGTGGTCAGTTTTTTATGTATGAATCTATTAATTTCAATGAAATTTGGATCCAGTAAATTTCTATACAATGGAGTTTGGTTATTTGGCACTTCATAAAAATGTACCTTTCACGTAATGAATGAATAATTTATATTATGATTTCTCTTATGTAGGACAGTTCTTGCAGGAATACAAAGAAATGGTAAATTTTGATTTAAAGTGCAGCAATTCATGCACTTTGGAGCCAGTTGGATGCCAAAGTAACTTGGTTGGTGTTTATTTCTAGTTACAGTCAGTGTTTTCTTTCTTTCTACCAATGAGATGAGATATTTGAAGGCTTTTTTTCTTCTTAGGCCATATCAATTCAAAGAAAATGAGAAACCGTAGATTTTGGGTTGGCCCTAGAATGTGCTGTCATTTCATCTTTCCAAGTATAAAAAATCAAAACTTCATCCTACTTCACTTAATCTTTTCAAAGCTGTGTTCCTTAATGCTGATTTTTTTTTAATCAATTTCAATGACTTCGTTTCTTGTATACAGCAGAAAGAATCCAGTTTGGTCTTTGTAAGGAGTGAAAGACTAGGAAGGAAGTATGTGTTGTATAGTCAGTGCTTCAGAGTTGGTAGATTTTGCTTTTGTTTACTGAGTTTCTCATTCAGTCCGAATGTTCCTATCTATAACAAGCTTTGGAGAAGCACCTTTGTCCCCAGAGCTGGCCTCCAGGAAGGCTTGGATCCTTACAAGTTTGGAAAAATGGGTACTGGCGGTCATCCATAGGAAAACAGAGCAAGTTTACAGAGCTCCTGCTGATTTCCTTGAAAGTACTCCCTCCTCATTCTCTACAGTAAGCCATGAATGTTACTAGGGATGGACACTAAGCAGAAAGATTTCTGAGTATCTATTCATCTTCCCTAGTCAGACAGTCCTTTAAATTTAAAGAAGAATGCCTGACCCTTAAGGCAGGGAGGTTCATCATATTTCCCATTCTGACAGTTTGGAATGAAAGGACACATAAATTATTATTATTATTATTGAATTAGAGGTATGGGTATGATGACTGAGGTTTCTCAGCAGAAGATTTCTGATTCCATGCTTTGCATCATTAGACAGCCAACAGAAGCTGCACTTAGTGACCGCGCGATGTGATTGATTGGTTAGATTGGAATAAAACTTTTTTTTGTTTTTTAAATCCAATATGACTTTATTTTTATTTAATTAACTTACATTCAAATGCAATTGATCATATGATTTTCTAATTTTAGGATTAAAATATATATGAAGATAAGTTTGGTGCCACCAATTTGAAATTAAAACAATAGAACAATTACTGATACAGGCCATCACTGATACAGTAACTACTCTAGAATGCATCATAAATTTCATTTTCATGTGGATTTGGTAAATGTGCTTTTAGTTACAGAATTATTAGTCATAAATCAACTAGCAAAACAGAATTTCAAATTTTTGAGAAACCATGAACCATGTGATGCACGTTATTTTGTTATCCTCTGCTGTCTCTTAAGAAATTATTTTTTCTAGTCACACTATTTGTATCAGCCTGTCTGCAAAACTGAGTCTGTGCATTTCTCTCTGTTTCCAGAATAAATTCAGTTCCGTTGTATGTGCCAGAGTTCTTGTTCATACCATCAGCTTTTTAGCTGTTTCATGATAGTTTAGTTTTGTTAATATATAGAACCAAACTCCCATATGAAGTGAGGAAATAAATGCGTAATGAGTAAGAAGGCAGAATTTTGTTTTGATTTTTCAAAACCTGTTATTGAAAGTCAGAAATGTTTGTACACATTTCCTCCTGATTATGACCAGTGATTAAACTTTTGTATTAAGAACTCTTCCTACCAGAAATATTCATCCTAAGAAGGATGAATTCTTCAGAATTTTCCCATTTATTACTAAATTCTAGACACTTCCAACTCAGAATAAACTTGGTTTTGAGGAATACCAAGTAGGCACAGGATTTAAGGCAGAAATTCATCTAATTCCAGAAAGATTGATGCTACCTGTTGAAGCATTTTATAGTGGAATTTCAATAAACAGTAGATATATTATGCCCTTTGATTTATTATAGTATAACTTTTATTTTCCCCAACAAATACTTTTTTTAAAAAGGGATTCAGGTTGTTTCAAGTATATACTAATTTAATTGTCATGATTTGTCTAGCTTATAGAATAGTACTTATGAAGACTATCATACATTGAAGTTCTGTGCTTAAATAGAATATAGCTCTAAGTAATTACATGAGTGGTAATTAAAATATTCTGGAAACATTTTTTGGTCACCTGGTGCTGTGATTTTCAAACTAGAGCTGAGAAAAACCCTCAAGGGCCAGGGAAAACTTTGTCACTAATACTTCTCACCCTCTTCACCATTTCAATCAGTGTAGCTCCAAGTGTAACAGTTTTAAATGATTTCTTCCATGTAACATTAGTTATTTTTAATATAATAATTTATTGTTCTCAAAAAATGTTTACACAGAATAGGTAATTACTAAATGTTTTGTCTGAAAATGCACTAGCGTGCAGGCCACCAACATATTTGGGAAATACATCTCCTGTGCTTGACTGTTCCTCTTTTAAGTAAAAACTTCTTTTTCCATTGTTACTTTTTAAGCCTATCGATCAGTATTTTCTGCACTTCATTTGTGTACATCACAGTGAGGACATTTAAAAAATGGGGTTCCCTAATTTCAAAGACAAGTTCTTCAGATTGCTTCCCCATATGTGCAATACTTTCCTCTCTGAGAGCTGCCAGTCTTCTTTGTAAGGCTAACACGCATATATTGCCCTTTTCTGAAATGAAACTAGGGCTTTCTTCTGCTTCTTCAGCATATTGCAGCCTTGGCTTTAAAAGAAAAAATGCCAGAGTCAACTGTATAAGCCATAAGACTACAATGAATTCTACTGGATGCAGTGATGTATTAAAAAAATGATTTATTTCCGTATTGCTCTTTCCTCAGCAGAATGCCTTGGACATAATAGGACCTGATGAATGTGTTTTTAATTCTTGGTTAGACTTCTTCTTTATGGAAATCTTAAAAATATTATTTCACTCTAATTTGAAGATATTGTCAAATCTTTGTGAAATTTTAGCAGATTGTAAATTTTAGAAAGATGCGAAGGAAACATTGTTAATACTAATAAAGATTTTATATGACCCAAATCAGATCTTATTTTTCAAGAAATACTCAGTTCTATAGAAAGTTTGGCCTTCAGTCAGAATGACTTCTTCATTCAATCAGTTTTATAATAATTTGGAAATGAAAACCAGCCAGCATTTAGTGATGATAGTTTACAGAAGTTTCACCAAAACATTACTTCCTCACAAACAAAGAAACTATTCATTGCCTGTTAGGCATCATCTCAACATCTGTCCACTATTGGCTTGTCCATTTTTATATTGTTTTAGAATATGATATAAATAATTTTTTATTATTTTCTCTTTAGTTTAAAATTGTACTGTGCCCCAAATTGGTAATGGCTCAGAAATGAGATAAATACGTTTTAAAGTAAGTCCTTTTCATAATATGTTTAGTATTCTTTGTCAATCTTTTAGTTGGCTTAGAGCTTGATATTATCTTTAAAAACAGAAATTAATACTTGTCATTAGAGTAAAACAGTGCTGTAGCAGAGCTCATGGTTACACTGATAAACTATACACACATATATGTATTATATATTTATTTTAAGTAGAAACTATCAGTGCTGGTATTGTTATAAGGGAGATCTGTGGTTTCTATAATATGACTTATATGCATACATATTTACTTTATTAAAAGTGAACATTTGTTACATTTTAATCGTTAAAGTATTTAGTGACTGAAAAATTCCAAATGAAGACTAAGTAAAATATGTTTTGGTTGAATTGTGAAGTTTGAGAATTTGCATAGCCATAATTATAGAATCAACCCAAAGGTCCCAGAAATTTTCAATAATCTATCATCCTTTTTTAAAATTATTATACAATTAAAAATTGTGTTTTAATCACATAAGTAGATAGATGTTTATTCTGTTATTCAGCAAATCTTTCAAAAGTGAGTGTAATTCATAGAATAAAAAAATGCTGGAAATATGCTTTCTTAAAGGAAATAGCAGTTGAAGTTTATGTATCAAAGATAAAGGTGGGAAATTGTATTGCATTTTATAATATTTTGGAAAAATTCTGTGAACTGCTATTACTGAGATTATTTTATAAGATTTTACCCCAGATTTTCATAGGTAATAAATGGGCAAATAACTTATCATTTTCCCTAATCGGCCCCTGGTGTTAAATTAATATAAAGTTTTAATATAAGGGATTTTTATTAATAAAGTATTTTGGTAACGCTCAACATGTAGTTTATTTGCTTTTGGATATGTTTTTAATTCAAATATAGAAAAGAATAACTAAGATACTTTGGTGTCATATATGGATATAGTCTACTTAGAAAATTATACACATTGTATCTTTTTATTGTGCTTACTCAAAAATGAATTGGTTTCATTTCTTTGCTGATGGAATATTGAACAAATTCTCACTCTGATGTACAGTTATAGTGTATACCAGGTAAGAAAAGAGAGTCCCAGGCCAATTTAAACAATAATAGGGTTTGCTTTTCTGAATTCCAAGAAGTTAGTTCAGGGAAAGAAATGAAACCACAGTGTAGAGGGTCGAATGGTGAAGCTGAGAAATTAGTATCAAGCCTCAGTTCAACAGGAAAATGTGTGTAGAAATGGAAGAATGAAGGTAATATTGGTAGATGGGAGAATAGTACACAAGCCTTTCAGAGTTTAACGAAAAAAAAATGGTTAGAACAGTTGGGTAAGAAGGAAAATAAATCTAAAGTTTAATTTTTAACTTGATCAGAGTCCTGGATCAAACAGTGGACCTCAAAGGAACTGTTCAAAGCAGTACTCCTACTATGGTTTCTGAGACTTTCTGAATTTTAAGATTCAGAAATATGGGAGGAAGTCATACTAGCTTAGCTTCAACTGCACATTTATATTATGACAGTTTTTCCTGTTATCCACATATTTTTAAAATTTAGACATGAATATAAAGAAATTTAGTATAGCTTCTACTTATTAAAATGTTAATACTTTACTTTTTCCAAATAATTCTCTGCATATCATCAAAAATTTATATTTTTAGCCAATTTTATTTTAGAGAACCTTCATATGAGGTATTGACACCAGATAGAAAATTAAAGGAATTTTAAAATATATATTTCTTTCCAAGAAAATGATTTATACATTCATGTAATAATTTGTATTACCCTAAAACATATTTACATCTCTAAAGTAAAATTAGTTTCTAAGGTGGATATGAGAGTTGGCTAGTTATAACAGAAAATTTGGATATCCTCCACATATTTTAATGTAGCAAAAATACAAATTCTTTTGATCCATCTCATTACAGAATGTGTTCCAGATATAATTCCAAATGCGTGTAGGTAAATGGAAAGAAAAATTGGATCCTGGAGTTGTACTGATTTGATGGAAATAATATTACAAACTTGGTTTGAGTCTCAGCTCTTTTTACTAGCTTTGTGCCCTTGGTCAAGTTACTTGATTTTTGTTAACTTACGCTTTCTTATCTGTGAATGAGGAAACACCTATGTTTGGGGTTTTGTAAAGATTAGAGAATGTAATTTATGCATGGCACACATGCCTTTTATGATACAGGTAAAATATTTCACATCTTCATCTCATTTGTTTCTGGTGATGTAGAGGTGGTAGGTCAATCTCTTTTTTTTTTTTCTCCAATAATCAGTGGACTCAATTGAATTGGAGAAAGGGTTGCTTGGTGGAAGAGAAAAAATATATGGCAATGATGATGATGATGATGACAAAGTTGATTTGCAATTTTTTAACAGATTGTCTTTCTACAGGGCCAGAAGCCATATTGTCTCTTCCTTCCCCAGATATTCTTACATTAGAGGATTTTTTTCTATCACAGTTGCACCCCTTGATTGACATAGCAATATCCTATAAGTAGCAGCCCTGCTGTTTGGATCATGTTTTGTTTTCTGTCGGCAGTGTATCACAAGTATTTTCCTCAGTGGCCTAAACAGACCCTGAGTGGAAGGCTGGTAAAAGCAACCTCGTCTGCATGCATCACTTTGAATGATTTCAAAGAGGAAAGAAGCAGCTGTGACAGCGTTCACATGAACCACTCAGGGTGGTCTTATCTTTGTAGTCTAACAATAATAGTACACCCTGGCTGCATTCCTCTGCTTGAGAAGAGGAAAGTTGCCTAAGAGCCATGCATTTGTATTCCTTGACATGTCTTAAAGTTGGATGTATGATAAAGCTAATGACATCTTCACTTCCCCGAGTAATTTGTCTTGAAAGTAAATGTAGAGAAATGCTCTTTATGGATTTATTGCATGTATGGTCAATATTTATTTTATGCAGATATATGAACTAATATGTAACAGATTGTTATTTACGAAAGAAATTTGAAGTTTTATTTATTTGACTAGCTAAAGAAATATAAAAAGAAGTTTTCTACATATGCAGATCATTATAGAAATAATATTCTTCTCTAAATTTGTAGATAAAGGGTGATTTTTTTTTTTTTTTGCCATTTATAGGTTACAAGCCATGTTTAGGTATTTCAGAGTGCCCCATATATGAGTTATTTTAAAAAGTGACAATATTACAGGTGACAAGACTAATATAAGTAGAATATAGTTGAGTTACAGAATATAATAGTCTTTACAATGCACATCCAATGAACATCATATAAACAGATATTAATATCAATATATCTACATATAATTGCTATATATTATATATTATAATAAATATAAGATATGATAATATAACAGATAATATAATAGAAATCATAGATACCTGTATATCAATAGATACAGACTATAAGTCTATGGCGGGATATTGCACATTGCATTAAATCTCCAGTAGTTCTTTGTTGAGCATTCATGAATCTAAAAATGTAAAAATTAAGTCCCCTGAGGGAGTAACTATGTCTTTGCATGTCTTCTATTTTAATATCTCAGTATAGCTCCCCCAACACTTCCCATTATGTGCTTTTATACAAAGCAACCAGTAATAATGCTAAATGAATAAAAGTGAACATAGCATATAATGTATTCCATATGTATAAAACAATATTCACATGAATGAAATTGATCCATCAGTGTGTTCAACTGTGAGTCTGTGTTTCTGAGTACCTGTAAACAAAAAGAAGCATTGAAACCTTTTAGGGAGTTATGAGAAATAATAGAGTAAAATGATAAATACATTTTTACTGAATAAATATACCTGAATGAGTTATTCCAGTTTTTTCATGAATTTAGGCAAATGTACAGTCTCTTGATTGATAATAAAATTTGTCATTTTCTCACTTAAATTGATATGGATTCTTGTAGAGCAAAAAGACCTAAAGATAAGATTTGGGATAGATTTATACCTTAACCCAAGTAATAAGTAGATTATTTTGGTCCTTTAATAGTAACGAAACAAACAAATCAAATGGAATTTTAATTGAAATGATGTTACTAATATGGTCATTAGCATTAAGTAAATGAGATACATTTGCCATTTCAGCTGTATTTGTTAACATTAGATTTTCATACAAAGACAAAAGATGTTATTTTAACTGCTCATTCTTATGGATTTTACTGCTTTCACTAAAGAGAAACAAAATATTTTGTCTCTTCATTGCAATTTAGGCTTAGGGAGTAGCAACTAAGCATATACATTGTTGAACACTGCTGGCATGTGCTTTGTGAATATGTTTGAATCAAGGGCCTTTACAAAGGGCTCAGACCTTCCTCCTATGGGGTTGTCATTTACCATGGATGCTCTCGTTTGTTGTGGTAAAGAGCCTCAGAAAACGTCTTGACATTGTCAATTCCAACAGATTAATGAAGTAACTGGGCCATACATCCCTTCCCCTTTACATATGAAAGGAAAAGCTAACTACTTCATAGAGCTGTAAGATTATTTCCTTTTGCCCCTTGGTATTAGTTTCTTTTGTAGTCATTTAAGTATGGTTCTTTTAAGTAAGCCAGACCAGAATTCTTTTAAGTAAGCCAGCTTGGGCGGGGGAATCCAGTGTGATTATAAGTGAGTATACAAGAAAAAAAGAAATGAAATTAGCCTTTTTTTCTTTAGAAATCTTGTGTTTAATTTTATGTTTCAATGTTTTAAATAACTGAAACCTTACTATGGGCAAATTTACCTGTTATGTTAGGAGAAATGAGTTTCATTTACCATCTTCATCAGCGATCCCCAACCTTTTTGGCACCAGGGACCGGTTTCATGGAAGACAATTTTTCCATGGACCCGGATGGAGGGATAGTTTCAGGATGATTCAAGTGCATTACATTTATTGTGCACTTTATTTCTATTATTATTATACTGTAATATCTAATGAAATAGTTATACAACTCATCATAATGTAGAATTAGTGGGAGTCCTGAGCTTGTTTTCCTGCAACTAGATGTTCCCATCTGGGTATAAAGGGATACAGTGACAGATCATCACCATTGGATTCTCATAAGGAATGTGCAACTTAGATCCCTCACATGCGCACTTCACAATAGGGTTTGTGCTCCTATGAGAGTCTAATGCTGTGGCTGATCTGACAGGAGGCAGAGCTCAGGTGGTAAAGTGAGTGATGGGAAGATGGGAAGCGGCTATAAATGGAGATGAAGCTTCACTCCCTCGCTCACTGTTCACCGCTCACCTCCTGCTGTGTGGCCGGTTTCCTATCAGGTAATGGTCTGTGGCCCAGGGGTTGGGGACCCCTTATCTACATCCACATTTTCTATGTTTGTGAAGATTTGGTGTGGGATTATGGGTTTGAGGAGCTAAAAATTATAGCTAGTAGAAGGAAAGGCAGCTAGAAGTGGAAAGTAAAACCACTTACATTGTACTTTTATTAGGACCTATATTGTAGGTATTATAAATCATACAAACAAGTTTGTTATACAAAACATGATTACCTTATCATTGTTTTATTTAGTAAGTATTTAATTGTGCATGAGTAATCATTGCCATTATTGATTTGCCCATATTAAATTTATGATCAGACTTAGTGGACAAATTTTCAACAAGTAATAGAAGCAGCAGCATAAATATCTGTATAGAATTAGCCAGGTTCTACTCTGGCACATCATCACATAGTAGCACATTTAATGCCCCCAATTATTCTATGACGTAGATGCTACTAGTTTCCCCATTTTTCTAATGAGAAAAGTGAGTCGTAGTCAGGTGTAGATAATTCACCCCAGGTCTTAAGGCCAAATGCAAAACATCTTCTTACTCTGGAATTAGGTGGTTAAGTATCTTGATTTTAATGGACGTTGTTGTTTTCCTAATAATTGAGTTATTTGTATTAAAATGCTCAACTGGAAATATATGCCGAAGGCCAATTTACCTCCAAATATATTGAGTTCATACATATTCATTAAGTGGGATATTTTGGAGAATATACTGCTTATACGTTCAAATGCAAATAATTTAATTCGCTGTGACTTATAATAGTGTTAATAAATGGACTAAAGGCAGGGTAAGATTTATCAGTCTTAAAAATGTAACTATGAGATCATTATTTATAATCCTATTATCTTCTAATTATCCTTTTAAATCAAAAACATACTTTCATGTTGGCATGAGTATCATAACCAAAAGAAAAGAGAAACTTCAAAGAGAAAACTGAAATAGTGGAGAGTAACTTAATTTCAGAAGAAAATCGTACTTTCATATAAATTCATATTGAAAGGTAACTATGTGATACCAGAATTCAGGGAACAAATGCCCTTATGTTTTTGCCTGTGTATTTGTGGGGAGGGAGGTTGTTTCATTTTGTTTTTATTTCTTGCCTGTTTAAATTTCTTTTACTCACAGGCTCCAGCCCGGATCTCTGGGAGGGAGAAGTAGTTCCAAAGATTACAGTACTTAATCTTAACTCTGAAAACACTACTTATTGACTCTCCACTGGATTCCACTCACCCAAATTCCCTAGATGGATTTTCCCTCAGGATGAAACAACCTAAATTCAAGTGTCCTAAACTGTCTTACTCTCCCTCCTGCCATTGCCTTTCCTTGTTTCTCTAGTCTAATCCACCTTATCTTTTGTTCTTTTCTATTAATCAGGTATCTGACATTCTAAAAGCTCTCATGCCCCTTCACAATATTTCCTCCTTTACGCATTGCTAACACCAGCACTTCCACTACTCCAGGAATGAACACCTCTTTCTCTCTTTCCTCAATGGCTAAGAGATCTGGAGTCATCATGTCTGGGTTCATATTCCACTTTCCCAATTTACTGGCTTCGTGACCTTACCAAGTCAGTTAACTTCATTAAATTTTCATTTCTTCATTTTCAAAACATTTTCATCACGTTTCCCACACAGGCTTGTAAGGAGGACACAATTATGTCATGAATATAAAGTTCTTAGCAGGGAGTTTGGCACATAGATCACAGATTAGCTGTTCTTATTATTGCTCCCTCGGTAGAGTCCCACTGTGAAGTCATTATTTCTCACATAACTCACTAATTCAGGAACTATTTAATCAAACCTATTGTGTCCAAGGACCTGAGTAAACAGTTACTGTTCTCAAGGAACTCACTGTCTAGAAGAAGAAGAGGCTGACCAGCAAAGCCATAATTACAATAAACCTATGCTATTTGTATTGAACAATAATACATATGCACTTAATTGTAGTCATCCCCCTGACTATACTCACAAAACTTAACATGTCTTTAGGGGAGGAGGATGGATTGCAGATATACTATTAGAGGCATAGCCATCTTTACTTCATTAAAAGTTTAGTTTACTAAAATTTGCAAATGTTTAAAATACGGTCTTGCTTAATTTCACAAATTCTGGGATAAATATGTAAGGATTTGAGTGCACTGATGTGTATTCTTTCAAATACATTTTATTAAATTTAGTGTCAAATTGCTAGCTACTGTATGGCTAAATATTACATTTTTCCCCAGTGGGGCAAAGTTCAATTCAATTAGCTGCAATGAATATGTATTAGGTCTCAATTCTCTCCTGTGATAAGTGTTGGAGGGAGTTCAAAAATAATAAAAATATATCTCTGTTCTTTGGGATTTCAGTCTATTATTAACTAAGCATCTGAAGCAGTTACACCTATGAAACAGTTTGGTATGACATGACAGTGAAAGCAGTAACAAGGTACAAGGGGAATAAAAAGAATGAGATCCATCAAATTGTTAATCTGTAAGGCACAGGGAGTGAGATGGCATGTGACAGTCAATGGTTAGTGATGGGGTAGAGGCCCATATGCTCATGAGAGATTTGGGAAATATAAAGTCATTGTCTTTGTTTAAAAGGATGGTGTGCAGGTGATAAATACTGAGAGGTGATCTGACAAATGTTCATTCAAACTCTGCAACCTTGATTGAGACTGTGCTAGATGATATAAAAATACATATGCCCTAACAGGGAGGGTAGGCAACCAAACAATTAATTTTAAAATTGTGATTTTACAAACTGTGGGTTATTATATGCTACAGAAGCCACACAGAGAAAGAGTTATTTGCTCTGTTTCAGAAAATAGAATAGAGGAGATGTGGGAAGGCAAGACTGTCCTTATAGAAAAGTGGTCATTTTATTACCTGCAACCATTCTGACCCGCTTGTCATTCTACGTCTTCCTACATCAGTCATGAGCTCTATTTGTTCTCATGTGCAAATCCCAGCCTCACTAGGATGTACTCCAGTTACCCATGAAGCATGGAGATTCCCATGAGCAACGGGACAAAATGACTTTTGGACTTCTATCTCAACTGCTTGTGTAGAATGTTGCCTTTGTTTATTTTGAGTTCTAGATTCTATTATTTTCCTTACTAACCATGGGTAGACTCTGGATCAGACTTCTCATTGAAAGACCTTTGAAATTTGCTTATATTCAATTGCCATTTCAGTCCCCTCTCTCACTAGATGTTCTTGACTGCTGTACCACTCTTCAGATTCGTGATGTGCTGATAATACAATATTTCCTTCCATTGTTATTTCATTATATTTACCCTTATATTATCATGGTTCTTGATTAAAAGTGTATGTGTGTGTTTACACATACACATTTTTTTTCCTTTCTCAACTTTTTAGGGATATGCAGACTATGTATTTCTTTTCAAGAGGGCAAGACTGTAAATAGATTGAGGGCAAGCATCATGTTCTGTCCAGTGTAAGAGAACATTCTGAGAACCTAGCCGGACTTCAGGTATACATTGAAAGATATTAGTTGAAATTATAGGTGGGGCTGTCATGATGACATGAGTAGGTAATATTTTGAGAAGTTTGATGGTATGATATTAGAAGAGAAATGATTCTTCTCTTCTGATACAGGGAAAAAGATTCCCAAAATCTGCAAGTAAAGAATTGGTTAGAGGAGTCATTCAGTTTAGGATCTGGTCTGGAGATATACAGATTTACATTTACTGTTTGGCCTTTTTTACATGGTTGAATACCATATGAATTTTAAATATTAGTAAAATATCCAAAATTACTTTTGATGGAAGAAAATGTGTTGCACTATATATTCTTCTTGGAATAGAGAACTTTGTCAAGTAAGAGAATAAAAAATACAGGAGAATTTCTATTAAACATACAGTATTCAAAAGCTATGTGAGGGAATCCACCTAGTATGATTATGGCAAAAGGGAAGATAGCTGGTCTGAAGGTAATGAGTTATCTCAACTGATTGGTCATGGCCAATTATAGACAGAACTCCTTATTTTACTTCCCCACCCCCCGACTACTGCACTTGACTAGTCAAAAAATAAAACAAACACCAAAACCAAACTAAAGGGAAGACAATCTTTTCCTAGCTTGGCATTAGTTGGATGGTTCATATAAATGTTGTAAAACTTTTAGAACTCATTTGAAAAAAAAAATTTAGTAAAGCAAAAATAAGTTCTTCTAATAGTTAAAAAATTTAAAAGACTGAAATTATCAAATCAGTTTTCACAACAATAAAAATTGTATACAAGGCAAACTATGTACATATATGTGGGTGTCCTTAGGAATAAATGCATAATTTCAAAGACATGCAATTTGTAAGTGTTAGTCATGTTCTCACCTGTAATAAAGCAATATGTTAATGAAATTGGGTGCTTATATGTATTTATATATAATTTCTTAGTTTGAGAGAAGCAAATAGAAGTGAATATATATAGCTACTTTTTAATATTTGTATTCAGCTATAATTCCTCCTGATTTGCTCCTCGTTTTAGAGTGATGTACTGGGAATGGAATCCTAAAATTAAACTTAATTTTAGATTAAATCATACCATGTAACTTAGTTTAATTCTTTTATTTTTTCAATTCTATATCAATATAGCTTTTTTTAAAATTTATATATTTTTTTTGAGAAAGAATCTTGCTCTGTTGCCAGCCTGGAGAGCAGTGGCATGATCTCAGCTCACTAAACCCTCTCCCTCCTGGGTTCAAGCGATTCCCCTGCCTCAGCCTCCCAAGTAGCTGGGACAACAGGCACATGACACCACTCCTGGCTAATTTTTTGTATTTTAGTAGAGACCGGGTTTCACTATGTTGGCCAGGACGGGCTCGATCTCCTGATCTCGTGTTCCATCCACCTTGGCCTCTCAAAGTACTGGGATTGCAGGTGTGAGCCACCATGCCTGGCCTATAGCTTATTTTTTTAAAACTAGATTTGATTTTGGAATTGCAACGATTATGGATTATTATATTCACTACTTATTATCTCATCACTGTTTAGTTTGCAGAAAGGCTTACTTAATATTTCATTTATATTTCATTTATATGTTCCCCTATTGATAGTTCCTGGAAAACTTTTAATGCTGGCCATTAATTTAACATATATTTGTTTAGAGTCTACTGTGCATTACAATCATTCTAGATTTCAAGGATGCAAAAGTGAGCAAAAACAGTTGTCCATTGTTGATGGACTGATGGATGTACTTGAAACTTGCTTATTTTTTGCTTACTTTTGTGGATGTTCCTACTCCTTCTCTCTCTCTCTCTCTCTCCATCTCTCTCTCTATCTTTCTCTCTTCTCTCCACCCCATGTGTGCCCTCACTCTAGCTTCCCCTCTTCCATCCTCCCTCTTGCTACAAATTAAATGTAGTTTTTTTCAAGTACCTTTTCTTGGACTTTTTTCTCTCTATAGTGATTCTTGTAGTAATCTTATAGCATCATCTGTCACATTTATGTTGATCTCTCTTTACTTCTTTCTCTTCTTCAGCATCACAGTCTGTTTATGTGCTGGAAATTTCTACCTGGAAATTTAGCCCCCTGTGAATTTCAACTTCACCCTGTCTATTAAGAAAGCCAGTTATTAATAAGGTATTTTAATAAATTATGATAAGCATATGATAAGGAGAAAAAATAGGGGACTTTCAGAATATATTAGAAGGGAACACAAACTAGACTGTGGATCACCAGAGGAGTCACTAAAGGAGGCTCGGTGGAAGTGATATTTAAACTGCGATACGAAAGATCACTTGAATTAACTAGGCAAGCTTCAGTGGTCAGGAGTCAGTGTTCTGAGCAGAAAGAGTCGCATGCATAAATGCCGTGAACTGGAAAAGCATACAACTCTGTATAACTGAAGGAAGTGAGGTTTCTTGAGCTGGTGCATGGAGTGCTGAAAGGAAAGTGAGAAGAGACCGTGGAAGGGCAGCCTGGGTGTGAGAGTGAAAAGCACCCAAAGTAAGACTAAAAGCTTGGTATTTCTCATACCAAAATGAGAAGCCATCGAGAGTTTTTATCAAATTATTGATTTTATCTTATTTGGGTTTCATAAAAAGCTTTCTGGCTACATGAAAATGAAACAGTTAGAGGTTGGGGGCATTGCGGATTTAGAAGTTGAGCATGGAGAACTTGGGGCCCTGTACTAGCAGTGGATAGTAGAGTTGGAGGTACATGCATTGAGTGGAGATGTGTTGAAGATGTGGTCCTGGTATTTCTTGATGACGAATTGAATGTAGATGTGGAAGGTGATGGAAGAACCAAGGATGATGGCTCAGTTTCTGCCTTGAGCAGCTAAGTGGATGATGAGTTAGGGAATGCCGGATGAGGAGTCATAACAAGAAGACAATAAATTAGTTCAGGGCCTGTTAAATGTGAGGTCACTCTGAGATACCAATGGAAATATCCAGCAGGCAGATGGATATGTGACCTGGAGCACAACAGAGTAGTCTAGATTAAAATTTGTATTTGGAGTGTAGTATCCATGAAAGTAGCCATGAGCTTGGATATGTTGTCCAAAAGAAAGTGGACTCTCTTCTCATCATTCAAGCTGAAAACTGAACTTTATTCCTTGACTCCTCTTTCTCTTTTTTTCTTGCTTCCTATATGTAAAGAAATGGTCAAGTTTTACCAGTTTTACTCTCTATTGTCTTTCCTATTCATACCACCATTTCTGTTTCCAATAGTCTAATTAGGTTCTTGTTATTTCTGATGAGAGAGCTATTATATACTTGAGGATAGCAAGAGTTGTTGTCAGGAGATTCATAAACTATTGCAGTAAGCTGGAGAGTTATGACTGTTGTTTAAACAGGATTATTAGCTGTAGGGAAAGAGGAAAGTATATTTAAGAAATAAAGTATATGATAAAGTAATAGAAAATGAATATTTGACTAAAACTAGTATGGGAAACATTAGAAACGCCTTGAGTATAACTAAATTAGAATTTTCCCCCTTTATAGATTTATTTTTATTTTAAGTTCAGGGGTAAATGTACAGGTTCGTTATATAGGTCAGGAGTTCCCAACCCTGGGGCCACTGACCAGTATGGGTCTGTGGTCTGTTAGGAACTGGGACACACAGCAGGAGGTAAGTGGCAGGCTAGCAAGCATTACCACCTGAGCTTTGCCTTCTGTCAGATCAGCCCGTGCTTTGGATTCTCGTGGGAGCGTGAACCCTATTGTGAAGTGAGCATGTGAGAGATCTAGATTGCATGCTCCTTATGAGAATCCAGTGCCTGCCCCACCCTGCTTTGTGGAACAATTGTCTTCCATAAAACCGGTCCCTGGTGCCAAAAAGGTTGGGAACTGCTGATATAGGTAAACTTCTGTCATGGGGGTTTGTTGTACAGATTATTTCATCACCCAGGTATTAATTAAGGCTAGTAGCCATTAGTTATTTTTCCTGACGCTCTCCCTCCTCCCATTCTCTGCCCTCTAATAGACCCCAGTATGTGTTGTTCCCTTCGATGTGTTTATGTGTTCTCATCATTTGGTTCTTACTTATTAGTAAGAACATGGAATATTTGGTTTTCTGTTCCCAGGTTAGTTGGGTAAGGAAATGGTCTCCAGCTCCATCCATGTTCCTGCAAAGGACATGATCTTGTTCTTTTAATGGCTGCGTAGTATTCCATGGTGTGTTTGTACCATATTTATTTTTTTAATCCAGTCTACCATTGATGGGTATTTGGGTTGATTCCATGTCTTTGCCATTGTGAATAGTGTTGCAATGAATATAACATGTGCGTCTTTACAATAGAATGATGCATATTCCTTTGAGTATATACCCAGTAATGGGATTGCTGGGTTGAATGGTATTTCTGTTGTAGGTCTTGGAGGAATTGCCACACTGTCTTTCACAATGGTTGAACTAATTTACAGTCCCACCTACAGTGTACACATGTTATTTTTTCTCTACAAGCTTGCCAGCGTCTGTTATTTTTTTGGCTTTTTAGTAATAGCCATTCTGCTTGTATGAGATGGTATCTCATTGTGGTTTTGACTTGCATTTCTCTAATGATCAGTGATATTGAGCTTTTTGTCATATGCTTGTTGGCCATATGTATGTCTTTTTTTTGAAAAGTGTCTGTTCATGTCCTTTGCCCCCTTTTTAATGGTGTTTGTTATTTTTATGTGTAAATGTGTTTAAGTTCCTTGTAGATGCTGGATATTAGACCTTTGTCAGATGCATAGTTTGCAAATTTGTTTTTGCATTCTGTAGGATGTTTGTTCACTCTGTTGATAGTTTGTTTTGCCATACAGAAGCTTTTCTTTAGTTTAGTTAAAATATAAATAAACCTGAAGTTTCCCTTTTAATTTTAACGTAGCAAATATGCATCAAACGATATCAATTTATTTTACCACATTGCTCCACAAAATCTCATCCACCAATTATAATTCTTCCAGGTAAAATTTACTGGAAGCAATTATTGGTAGAGCTGGAAATAGCATTTGCCAGACATTTTTCTACACACTGTACATATATTAAACCATTTAATATTTATAAACATTCTATGAAACATCACATTTTACAGGTGAGGAAATGAAGAACACAAAGGTTATAGAGGGTATTTTTCAAGGTCATACAATTTGTAACTGTCAGCAATAGACTTGAACCCAAGTATTCTGGTTCCAGAATCTACACACTAATCCAGGAAAGTAAAGGACTGCCTATGTTTTAAGCACCTATTAACGTGCCAAGAACTGTGGAATATATGAAAAATACATAGGAGTCAATATGTAAATACACATAGTTTAAATATCAGGTTGGAGGAAAAATAACATACTCTGTAACTAGTTTTTTCAACCATATATCATAGAAAGTTAAGTTATTCAGTTGTTCAAAGTCAGTCAGTTTCCATGAGAGATGGTTAAAATGAAAAACCTTCCTTGTAGGGGAAATTTAGGGTTACCATTACCATTTTTAATCAGATATCTCCAAAATTCACCTTTCCTTGACTAGCATGTAAGAAACTATGCAAAATAGTATATGCAAACATTGGCTTTGGTAACTTTTGCCAGCTAACTTACCATAGTTTTAATCAGGGAAAATGGTGAGTTCATGTGTGGAAGTTCTACTCTGACTCAGGTAGGTAGAGATTATGAACAAAAAGGGAAAAGGCAATTTCCTACCTGATGGTGTGGAACTCTCTAAATCTGCCAGTCCACTTTTTTTCCCCCTTCCGTTTAAGGTTTTATAAGACTTTCTAAATAGGCAATTTAGTATTTGTTACTAGTTTGGAAATTATTTTTCTGGAGCCATATGAAGTGCTAAGTATTTATAGACAAAAATGTTGGCAAAGAATATAGAGGTTCTTGAAATGGCCTTTCACTGTGGCAGAAGAACTTGAATACATTCAAGTGCAAATCCAGATTTGAAGAGAGTAGTGTGGGTTTATGGAAATAAAGCATTTGATTGAAAAAGTCATTTTTTCCAGTATGACTTAGTGATTATTAAATAACCGTGTTTTTAATCTGACTCACTGGAGGGAAGCTCCATAGCATTAGTGGTAAACAGTTTATGCAGTTAGAATATGAAAAAGACAAAGAAAAGCAAACTAAAAAGACATTTTAGAGTAGAGTGGGAATTAAGCCAATGCGCCTGACTGGTAAAGTCTTTGGAGGGAAGCCAGGAAGTCTGTGATATTTCTCTAGTTAGGAGATATATATATATATATATATATATATATATATATATATATATATATATACATAAAAATCATATTGGATAAAAAATGTTAACCCTTTCTATCAAATTTGAGACTTTCCTGATTCTGAAACTCAAAACTGAATGCAAATTAAGATTTTTAAAAAGTATGATTAAAAAAATACCGCATACACACATGACATCTGGCAATGCCTTAGATCACTCTAAAATGTCAAGATAGGAAAATATCCAAAACCTTTTTTTTTTTGAGAGAGAGAGAGAAAGAGAAAGTTGGCTTCTAGCCATATGCCTGCCTAGGAATTCTTATGAGAATTTCTGGAAACTGTACTTTTTAAGGCAATCATGTTCTCCATGCTTTCGTGGCCTCAGATGTTACTTGAATGAATTTAAAGTTTCATCTATGTGTGCTTTGTTGCTGTATACTGTTTTAGACTTCAGTGGTCAAGTTTCACTTTGGAGAACTGACAAAAGAAAAATATTGTGTTTGGCACTACACAATCTTAGAATACTTTAAGAACGAATATGCCAAGGGAGAGTCATATTATATAGCTTGAATTGCATTTTTCATGCATGATATGTACATCACCTTATGTCAGACAAATCTCTATCAGCCTTTTGCTTTTCCATTAAAATAAATACCCATCAGATATTTGATATACATATTCTGTGGTTGGAGGGCATAAGTGAGATGCAGTTTCAGGTAAATAACATAAAATCAGCAGACCTCTAATCTGAATTGAATGTGTTAAATCTTATCAACATAGAGTTTTAAGGAAGAGGGAACAACTGTCTTCAATGAGATATGGTGCGTGCATTAATACCAGTTACTCAGGAGGCTGAGGCAGGAGAATCACTTTAACCCAGGAGATGGAGGTTGCAGTGAGCTGAGATTGCCTCATTGCACTCCATCCTGCCTGGGTGATACAGTGAGACTCCACCTCACAAAACAAGCAAACAAACAAATAAAAAAAAAAGAAATGGCCAAGAAGAAAAATGCCTAGCTTTCCTGTAACAATTTGGAAGATTACCATCATCTGTATTAATTCATTCATTCTGTTGTTTAATGAAAATGGCTAAAGTCTGGCCTTGCCATTGAGGTTTTTAAAAATTCTGGTGAAATATGCATAACATATAATTTGCCATTTTAATCATTTTTAAGTGTATAATTCTGGATCATTGAGTAATTTCAAATTGCTCTGCAACTGTAGCCATCATCTATCTCCAGAATGTTTTTGTTTCCCAAACTGAAACTCTCTACCCATGAAACACTAACTTTCCATTTCCTCCAATCGGCAAGCTCCAGGCCACCACTGTTCTGCTTTCTGTTCCCATGAGGTTGACTACTTTTGGTAACTTATATAAATGGAATCATACATATTTGTTTTTCTGTGCCTGGCTTATTTTACTCAGCATAATGTCCTCCAGGTAGATCCAAGTTGTAGTAAATGTCAGAATTTCCTTTTTTTTTTTAAAGACCGAATAGTATTCTGTTGTATGTATATACTACATTTTGTTTATCAAAAATGGACACTTGGGTTCCTTTCTCCATTGGGTGTATTGGGTTTTAATATTACATGTTTGTTATAAAGGCAGATATAGGGTGATAGAATTCATGCTAGGTTTGGAAATAATCAAACTAGGCTTTGTTCTGCCACAACTAGGTAAAAATGTTACTTCTTTCTGACTTTTTGTAAAATCAAGATGGAAATATATTTCATATCATTGTTATAGCTAATAGCTATTAAGCACTTGTATGTTTCATACTGCGTTAAGGGTTTTTATATATTTCTCATTGTATTCCAAAAGAAACCCTACAAAGTAGAGACAGTTCCAAATTTCCAGAATGAATGTGAGATTGTGATACATATGACAAACTGCTTATTAAACTGTACAGCACCTAACAACATGAGGGATTATGCCTACTTCCCTACACAGTGCATGGCATACACAAGGACTCATGAGATGCTGTTGAAGAATAAAAGCAGCTCTACTTTACAGCCATAGGAAGCACATACATATTCAGCCATTTGAACACGGTGTGTCTTGATGAAAGAGGATTGCAGTTGAATTAATACGAACAGTCACTAAAAAACAAATGAAAATCAAACCTCTAAATCACATATACAGACAATATTCGCAATATTGGTAATATTCAAATTGTGTAAGGTAAACCTGATTACTCAGCAGAATTAAAGTTTCAATGGTGGTATGGGGGGGCAGTGTCATCTCTCTGACAAAATTTTTCAAATTTCAAATTGACAAAAATTTTCAAAAACTTTCAAAATTTTATAGAAATCATCACAGTTCCCTTTATTAATCAACGTTTAAATGTTAGGTCGGGCCGGGCGGCTCATGCCTGTAATCCCAGCACTTTGGGAGGTCGAGGCGGGCGGATCACCTGAGGTCAGGAGTTCGAAACCAGCCTGGCCAACATGGTGAAACCTTGTCTCTACTAAAACTACAAAAAAATTAGCTGGGCATGGTGGTGCATGCCTGTAATCCCAGCTACTTGGGAGACTGAGGCAGGCAAATCCCTTAAATCTGGGAGGCACAGGTTGCAGTGAGCTGAGATCGCGCCATTGCACTTCAGCCTGGGCAATGAGAGCTAAACTCCATCTCAAAAAAAAAAAAAAAAAAAGAAGTTTAAATGTCTACTGATAGGCATTATTTTATAGAGTTATTTTATAGGGACTTAAAACTTTCTACGTATCAAATATGTAACAAATATTGGATCACATGGATATATATTAATTCTGCAAATAATTATACAAATAATATTAAATATACAAATAATTAGTTATACGAACAATATTATACTGTGTATGCCTTTTCAGAGAATTTCTTCCAAAAAGCAACAGTGGATAAGTTGGAGAGAGCCATGAAATTCCCCAGGAGAGTGGCTGTGAAGGGTGGCCGGGGATTGAGACATAGGGTATCTTCCTAGAGTCTATCCAGCTGAGAAACTGACATGATTTCATGCCATCTTCTATAAGTGCTATAAGTAATAATATAGAAATAGTTGACCTCACAGTTAATTTATTAAGCAAATAGTGGAGAAGACACTAGTAATTTCTAGACCTTGTCTCAGGGGCTGTGAATATAGGAGGGGATAAGATAAAAAGTGGCTCTTTCATTGGAGTATCAATTGTGGGGAGAGATTGAATATACTAAATAATATCTTAATTAATATATAAATATATATAAGAAATATATAAATTGGATAATTACAGATAGAGTTTTTATGAATGAAACTGAACAAAATGATGTAATGGAAAATGATAGCGGTATATGGGGCATATTCTTTAGATGGGGTCATTTAGGGAATGTCTTCCTGTGACAGGGGCATCATAAACAACAATCGTTCAACTGCTCTACTCCATCAGGGTAGGAATCACATACTCATTGTTGGCTAGCGTGTCTGCAGTGCCTAGGACAGAACCTGGCACTTGGTAGGCATTTACTGAATATTTTTTGAATAAAAGAAGAACGAAATGGATGACAGTAAATAAGTCTTCTTTTAAAAATGTTGAATCAAGACTGGGCATGGTGGCTCCTACCTGTAATCCCAACACTTTGGGAGGCAGAGGTGGGAGGATCGCATGTGCTTAGGAGTTCAAAACCATCCTGGGCAATATAGTGAGACCTCCTCTCCACCAAAAAAAAGAAAAAAGAAAAAAACAAAAAGGAAAATTATCCAGGTGTGGTAGTACACACCTGCAGTTCCAGCTAATCAGGAGGCTGAGGTGGGAGGATTGCTTGAGCCCAGAAGATTCAGAATGCAGGGAGTTATGCTTATGCCACTGCCCTCCAGCCTGGATGACACAGAATGAGACCCTGTTTCAAAAAAAAAAGATGGATCAACAAAAGTGATATCAATAGTAACGACACTAATAACAAAAAAAAATAGTGAAATCATGCCTTGCAAGTGTAAATCACTTTAAAAGATTATTTTAATAGAAAACATGTTAATCTTTAGAACTACCTGAGGTAGTGTGATAGGAATTATTAACTACATTTGATGAATTTGAGGTACTTAGAACATATTACTGGTGAATGGGGAAGCGGGCTTAAAAAAAAGGGAGGGTCTTCTCAGACAGTTCTCTTTTTACATACGTGGCACAATGATTCATGATTTGTTATATTGTGAATGTAGAATGTGGAATATTTATAGGAATGCGAATCACATTTCCTTTACACAATAGTATTGAACTGATTTCAAAGTGTTTTGATATATGCTTCTATCCTTACAATGGTCCAGTGAGAAAGAAAATATAATATTCATCATTGTAGACATGGAAATAGAAGTTAAGAAAAGTTGTCTTGATCAATATCATATGCAATAGCAAGTGGAAAACCCATGTTTTTAAGTTAGAATTTAATACTAACAGTCTATGGTCTCATGGATGTTTTATGTAGCTTCATGTTTTTAAAAAACTCTAAGCCCGACAACTTTGCTATTTAAAATGTTCGAAATAAAAATAGCTTTGCCATTTTTTAAATAAAACATTACCTTTTATTATAACAAAATTCAGAATGTACACAAAATAACAAAACAGGAATGATAATCAGTAATCATTTAATATGAATCATTGCACTCCTTTCTTTCTATAAAATTACAAAATTGAAATATGTTTTAAAATTTATGTAAAAGAGGATAATTTGATTTAAATCTATTATTTAAATTTATTTTTAGTCAAGTAATAATAATTCAGTGAATCGTTCAAATCAGAATTACCATGATGCAGGTTTCACATACATGAAACAAGTTAATATGAGGAATATTCTTTCCTATACTTTCCTTTTTATGTCGTTTTTATCTTAATTACTCTAACAGAGACAAATTTCATCTAAAGAGATTATATCTAAAGGAAATGTAGAGATCAGAATATAGGACAGATTGTTTTAAAAAGTTTGATATTTATTATTAGGTGCCTAATAAATGCTCCTTCTAGTTGATGAAACTTTATTTCTAAAACTATAATCTATGTTTATGTGTGTTTATTGAATATTTGTGTTCTGTTGGTAACAAATGAAATTTAAGTGTACTATAAAGTAATACTAATACTAATATCAGTTTTATTTTGACAAACATTGTGCTGGCCACTATTCCATGTGCCTCACACACTTTTATCTCATTTAAATTTCATAAAAACCCTATGACTGAGGTACTTTTATTATCTAGAGATTACTTGATTGAAGAAACAGGGGCACAGGGAGGCAAAACAATTTTCCAGGGTCATACAGTTGAACATGAAAAAGCCAGAAGTAACACCCATCAATAGGGCTACAGCATTCATGCCTTCCTTTAAAAATTAATTGAGGGCAAGAAACCATTGTTTAATATGTAATTTCAAACATCTAGATGTAGAAAATATATGTATTAGAAAATAATAAGGACTATGTATATATGATTTCAGACTATTTCCTATTTAAATAAATTAGGATAAATGACATATTTGTTATAGGGTGAAATGTTAGGGAAAATCTCAGTTCTAGTCACAGATCTCTACTAACCTTGAAATCAGAGATACCAATTTAACTCTTTGGCTTGCGATTTTTTATTCAAAGGCATCAGAGGAAATGAGCTCAACAGTCTGCCAGTTCTAAAGTTCTTTGTCACCTTCTGTGTTATCACTTGGTGGTCTGTGAATCTTACAGAGATTGATGGCTTCAGTCTTCTCCAAATGTTTCTCCTACATCCCTCGTTGTAAAGGGAAACTGTAAGGAAAGAATGTAAACCCATAATCACATTTGGATATCTTTGAAGTTGCAACACTCCAGAAATTTGGTGACAAGCAAATGCTCCTATTTTTAAAATGATGAAGCATCAGTGTATTAGTGTAAGTTGATAAGCTTGGAAATATTCTATAAGAGATTATTATAAATATTCTTTGGAAAAAACTCAGAAAGAGAGGTGCTATCAATAAGAAGCCATCTTGGCTTCAATACAAATAAATTATTTGAATAGGATTCACGTCCTTATTCTACGGACATTAATTGCAAAATGACCCTTATTTATTTTTAAAGAAATTTGAAAAATATAATTCACATGCCACAAAGTTTTCCCTTTAAAGGGTACAATGCAGTGGTTCTACTTATATTCAAACAATTCAGATTGTCCCTTATTGAATCATTTTGCTTATTCAAGAGCATCTAACCTAGTGAAGTATGCAGTGATATTGCATCAATATTTGCTGGATTGTCCACTTAATGAATACAAGGATATAGCAAAAGAGACCAGATAATTCTAGCTAAACTCAGATGAAATAATTGTAAAATCCAGAATAATTAAGTATTCAGATATATTCAGATAAAGATTCCAGAAGGATACAAGTAAATGATTAAAAGAACACATTTATTTCTAATATTAGCTGTCATATTAACACATAGAAAAAAATGTAGGCTTGTTAGCATCAAGTAAGTTTCCAAATATGATATTGCCCTTTATATAACTTGAATAACTTTATGTGTTACTGAAATTTGTAGGCACATCTTGGCATCTTCAGAGCAAGATGAATTAACGCTCTGGAGTTTTTATTTTATTTATTTAAAAAATAGATTATCACTTGAGAAAAGACAGCATCATAACATTTAGTGACAAAGTGTGAAATTTTCCTATAGGCCTTAGTGATTTAGCAACCATAAAACCAAAGAAAGGAGAGTTTAATCATTATTTTAGGTTCCCTCATGGTGACTCTAAATTGTAAGTAAGAATAGCAAGAACATTTTCACTGGCAACCTTCTTTATCTTAAAATTTAATGTCATAACACGTTTGGTAAAGCAGCTAAATTATTTCTCATGTATATGTTTGGCTGAGGCAGTTAATACAAAGTAAAAGACAAAAAGTCATGAAGCTTTTATTTTCTATCCTGTTTCACTTGTGCCTCCAATGAGCATTGGCTTGGGGTGCTTATCGTCATGTCACTGACAGACATTCTTGCCCAGGCCTTGGCAAACTACTTGGCTACCCTGGTGAGAGAGGTTTCTGGGACTTTGGCCTGGAAATATGTATTTTGAAACTTACATCCAGTGATTGTAATTTGTAACTAGTTAGATATCACTGCACTAAGAGTAAACTTTCAGCTCTCTAGCCTAGTTCAGTAATTTTCTTTATCACAAACATGTCTTTCATAACTTGGCTCAAAAGGCGTTCATAACTTTTGATGTCATCCATAAATGCATTTTAGGAAATTAATTTCTGCTTTTAACCAATTACAAGATTTTATTAACAATCCGTTCACTGTTTGACAAGTATTAGTCAGCTTTTATTTTATGTCATTACTGAGATTTGAAGTCACCTGCACTACGTTTAAATAAAACCTATTCTTATGATTACAATATATTTACCTGACATTATGCAAAACTGCATTTTTTTTTTTGCACTTGGGAACACCATTTTATATATGAAATTGTTGAGGCTTATAAAAAGTCACAAGTAACTGACTAATAGCATCAAGACTAGAACCCATGTAGTGTTGGCATCTGTTTGGGAACCTGTGTCAGATCCCATGCTTAATTTCAGAGAACATTAGCCATATCTAGCTATTGCTATGAATTTAACTTGTTTTGAGTGTGCATTTAATTTGCAAATTTGTATTGGTTTGTTATTTGTGTAAGAATTATACACCTACAAAGATTTTACCAAGTTTATATTTTTACATTTTAAAGTAGTGTTTTAAAACAAATAAATTAAATTGACAGTTGGTGATCCAAGATTTTATCTTTCCTTTTAGAAAAGGTCTTTACAATATTTAAATTTAAATCAAACAGTTCTCACTGAAATAATTAGGGGTAAAATGGACCTCTGTTGATGCTATTTGAAAAAACTATTTGCACAATGAGAACACTTGGACACAGGGTGGGAAACATCACACACCGGGGCCTGTCGTGGGGTGAGGGGAGGGGGGAGGGATAGCATTAGGAGAAATACCTAATGTAAATGATGAGTTAATGGGTGCAGCAAACCAACATGGCACGTGTATACATATGTAACAAACCTGCACGTCGTGCACATGAACCCCAGATCTTAAAATATAATTAAAAATAAATAAATAGGCCTGGCGCGGTGGCTCATGCCTGTAATCCCAGCACTTTGGGAGGCTGAGGTAGGCGGATCACCTGAGGTGGGGAGTTCGAAACCAGACTGACCAACATGGAGAAACCCCGTCTCTACTAAAAATACAAAATTAGTGGTGCGTGGTGGTGCATGCCTGCAATGAGCTGAGGCAGGAGAATCACTTGAACCCGGGAGGTGGAGGTTGCAGTGAGCCGAGATCATGCCATTGCACTCCAGCCTGAGCAACAAGAGGGAAACTCTATCTCAAAAATAAATAAATAAATAACAATAAAATAACAAAATAGAAAAAATTGATTGGATGCCACGATTAAATATAGATTTGTTTTTGCATTTGTAGGCAGTCAGAGCAAAATGGGAACATAGTAAATTTTCTCTTATCATAAGGGAAGAAAAACCTGGCTCCTGAGGTGGTTGTTATTTTCTTTGTGTTTTTCTTCTTCTAAATTCTAAAAGAAAGTGTCATGTGGGGTTTCATATAAATGACACAGGTGTCATAGCCCTTTTTTTTCAATATTTTTATGGTAATTACAGGCACAAATTAACAATGACTATTTGTTATAGAACTTTTTAATCAAAAACTTACTTCATATTTATAAATATGTGTATGCACAAACATGTTTTGGCTTAAAAACAGTTTTTTTTTTTCTCTAGAGGATTTTCAATGAGGAAAAAAAGCCTTTACCATTTACTTTTATATTTCATATGTGGCTACAAAGTTGCTTAAATAAAATGAGCATTCTTTATCAAAAAAAAAAGAAAAAGCCATTCACTGAAACTTTGGGGATACTCATCTTCATGTACAGTTTCCAACTCTGATTAGACCACTGCTCCTCCCTATATTTATGATTTGCTTGCTTTATAATCAATATTATTTCTGAAACTAGACCCGAAACAAGTCAGTTTTGGTTTTGCTAAGATTTGCTTAAATGTAAACCTTTAGAAAATCTTACATATATTATTTTATGACTCTTAACTGAGTACATACTTGAGTGGTTATTCTGCTGTTACATTTGTTCTGAAGAATCATGCACATTTTAATAGGCGAGTTATTAATGCAACCAAACCTTTAAGTTTTGGAGTTTTATAGGTAAAATATGTTTTTCTAGAGGTCTGTTTCTAAAGTTAAAAGCTGTTCTAATAAATAATAAACAGATTCAAAAATGTTGGCAAACTCTCACAAACCAAAGCAAAATTAGGACATTTTGGTTGATTTTAATATTACTTTAGCAAATAAAAAATAAGTTAGATGCTATAAAAATATTTTTAAATGTGGAGGTAATTTAGTTCAGTTATCACACAAACATTCTCTCCAATATACACTTGAGTGTAAATTATATGTTGTTATTTACTTTAATAACAGTTTGCTCAAGCAGAAAACCTGAAAAAACTATTGCACGTATACCCAGGGTTGTATTGCATGTTAACACCTGCAAAATAAGGCACAATTACCTTTCTATTTAGACAATTAAAAACTACGATAACATAAGCATAGTTATTGCCTGATAAAAAAATATGCCAATCCTGCTCCAGATAAACAGATGTATTATTGATTCTATGTATGTACCAAGTTAGACATATAAACCAATGGGTTTAGCAATGGTTAGTCTTTCAAAATCTAAACTGTTTGTAGCAAAATATCATTGTAAAAGCCCAATATAAAGAATAGCTTTAAGAATTCATTAAAATGTAAGGTATATGAAAGCAGAATACATGGTTGGTTTTGTTCATTGCTATATATTTATCACCTATAACAGACACATAGTAACTCCTATATAAATATTTATTGGATAAGTTAATGAAGTATAATTATGGAGGCATAGTTATTTTTCAGAAAAGTAACTATACATCACATATCAACCATTGTTTATATAAAAATCAGATGTAATTTCACATGATTTGGTGAGCTAAGTATGGTCAAGAAGCATGTGTTCTTATCACAGATAATCATAAAACTAATTTGAAAATTATAGAAAATCTCAAATTATATCCCAAAATGGACAATTATTACTTGTACTGTATTTTCTCTTAGTAAGATAATATTTTTGTTACAGAATATTTGTTGTCATTCCTACTCATCAATGTTAGTACAATTTCTCAAATAGATGTAAGCATAACTTCTAAATTTAACAATCAAAATATGGTCTAATAAACTAAGATGAATTTCATACTCAATATTTGTCTTTGTAACATAGAATATTTTCTCAATTGCTACTATGAAAATTAAAAATAAAAAAAAAATTTTAAATGTAGGAAGTGCACTGAACTGAGAAGATTATTTTCCTAAAGGGAAATTCCATTGGCTATCGAGTAACTGGGAACTCTGTCCTTTACTGTAAAACATTTATGAAAATTTCTTGACTTGCAGCTTCATTGGTGCCTTGGAGAGTTCATTCTATAAAAAAAAGGTGCATCATGTGAACAAGAAATGTATCTACACAAGGCTCAACAGAAAACCCTTGATTAAATGAAGTATAGTAAATGGTTATTGGTCCATTCCAATTTCCTTTAATTTGCAGTTGCTTGGAAGCATAAAGCTTTTTAATGTCTTTGTTTTGACAAAGAATTCACTTAAAAATGAGAACAAATTTAATTTATTAATGTAATTTAAAAACACGTTAAAGCAAATTAAAAAATTAACATGCGGAACAATCTTTTAAAAAGTTTTTTTTTTTTAAAGTAGGAAGTACACTGAACTGAGAAGATTATTTTCCTAAAGGGAAATTCCATTGGCTATTGAGTAACTGGGAACTCTGTCATTTATTGTAACACATTTATGAAAATTGCTTGACTTGCAACTTCATTGGTTGCCTTGGAGAGTTTATAAAAAAGTTATTTATTAAGTTAGAACCTTAATAAAAGACTTTTTTTTTTTTTTTTTGAGATGGAGTCTTGCTCTGTCACCTAGGCTGGAGTGCACTTGTGCAATCTCGGCTCACTGTAACCTTGGCCTCCTGGCTTCAAGCAATTCTTTTGCCTCAGACTACCCAGTAGCTGGGATTACAGGCTCACGCCACCATGTCCAGCTAATTTTTATATTTTTAGTAGAGACATGGTTTCACCATGTTGGCCAGGCTGGTATTGAACTCCTGACCTCAGGTGATCCACCCACCTCAGCCTCCCAAAGTGCTGGGATTACAGGTGTGAGCCACTGCGCCTGGCCAGACATTGATATTTAACTGTTCTCTTAATCAAATTTTGAACTTATTTCATACCTTGTATATTCTAAAAAAAAAAAAATATATATATATATATATATACATACACATTGCTAGCTTATGTGCCCATGTGTTTATGGAATTCACTCTTTTGTTTTGTTTTGAGACGGAGTTTTGCTCTTGTTGCCCAGGCTGGAGTGCAGTGGTGCAATCTGGGCTCACCACAACCTCCACCTCCAGAGTTCAAGCGATCAAGCGATCCTCCTGCCTCAGCCTCCTGAGTAGCTGGGATTACAGGCATGTGCCACCACACCCGGCTAATTTTGTATTTTTAGTAGAGACAGGGTTTCTCCATGTTGGTCAGGATGGTCTCGAACTCCCAACATCAGGTGATCCACCTGTCTCGGCCTCCCAAAGTGCTGGGATTACAGGCGTGAGCCACCGTGCCTGGTGTTCACTCTTAGGGAGTTTAGGTGAATGCGGATAGTTACCTACTAAAAAGATATAAATCGAAAGAGATAAACTTTGGCTGTTGGGAACATGGTTAAATCAATCAAGGAGCAATATTAACCTACGAAGGGTAAGTCACTTTTGTCACAATAAAAAGGCTATGTTGAGGTTCTTACAGAAAATGCTTTTAAAAATAGGGACCTACACAATGTAATGTAGAGGTGTTTTGGCAGTTTAAGGGAAATGTAATGTAAAAATTTGCATAATGCTTTTACATATATTATCCATACAATATTAAAAACTGTCAGTAAAAACATGTTGAAAGTCCGTAATCTTTCTTCAGTATTAGTTTAAAAGTTAACAGAGACTATTAAAATTGTAATTTATTCTCTTATTAAAAACTATTATCTGATTTACTGAAAAAACAATCACAGGTTTTGAGTATCTAAAAACAACCACTAGAGGAAAGCAATAGATTTCCTGTAACATTTATTAATGTAAGCAGACTGCGAGAATTCTATTAGTCTAGACAGGAGAACTGTAATGTTTCTGTTGTCTTCTTTATTAAATTTGACAAATTTGAAGTGCTTGCAATTCTGCACTAACAGGATTTCATAAATACCCTATGCTGACACATTTTAATTTTTATATATTTACTGGATATTCTTAAAATGCAATCATTTATTATATTTCAGGGCAGGAAAACCTAATTAGTAGTAAACGATTATATGAAACATTTGCTTTTTTAATAAGCGTGGCTTTATATTACCTTATTTAGATATCATGAATTCATATTAGTACAGACTTCTGTTTACCTATTACAGAAACATTCCGATTTCAATAAAACTAATGTTAGTAGTCAAGTAGTTTCTCTAAGCAACTGAAATGAATTTGCAAGTGATGGACTATGCATTCTTAGTATTAACTGCAGTCATAGAAGGCCATCAGTAACATGGTATTAAGAGAAAACCAATAAATTTACCCAGTTAGTCAGTCTCTTGGTATGTGAGTAGAAGAGACAAAAAGAAAAAACTAATAATACAGTTGTCACATATTATTGACCATTTTCTGCCCTTCTATGCTTTTCTAAGCCCATAGGCTGCGGTCATATTGCTATGATCAGTTTGGGTAGCTACTTGAATTTTTGATCTTTAAATGCAGGTATAACTCTGGGACATTTCAGATTTAGTTCTAGACAACTGCAATAAAGTGAATATCACAATAAAGCAAGTCATACAGTTTTTTTTTGGTTTTTCATTGCATATAAAATTATATTTATGCTATACTGTAGTCTGTTAAGTGTGCAATAACATTACATTTTTAAAAAACAATGTATATACCTTAATTTAAAAATACTTTATTGCTGATACATGCTAACAGTTACCTGAGCCTTCAGCAAGTTGTCCTCTTCTTGCTGGTGGAGGATCCTACCTTAATGCTGATGGCTGCTGACTGATCAGGGTGGTGATTGCTGAAGGTTGTGGTGGCTGTGGCAATTTTGTGAAATAAGACAACAATGAAGTTTGCTGGTTTGATTGAGTCTGACTGTCATGAAAGATTTCTCTGTAGCATTCAATGCTGTTTGATAGCATTTTACACATAGTAGCATGTCATTCAAAACTGGAGTCAATCCTCTCAAACCTGCCACTATTTTATCAGCTAAGTTGATTTATTATTCTAAATATTTTGTTGTCATTTCAATGATTTACAGCATCTTCACCAGGAATAGATTCCATCTCAAGAAACCACTTTCTTTGCTAATCCATAAGAAGCAAATCTTCATCTGTTCTAGTTTTATCTTGTGACTGTGGAAGTTCAGTCACATCTTTTGGCTCTACTTCTAATTCTAGTTTTCTTGCTATGTCTACCACATCCGTGGTTACTTTCAGCACTAAGTTTTGAACCCTTCAAAGTCATCCTTAAGGGTTGGAAACAATTTCTTCCAAACTCCTGTTGACGTTGATATTTTTACCTCCTCCCATGAATCACAAATGTCTTTAATGGCATCTAGAATGGTAAATTCTTTCCAAGTTTTCAATTACTTTGCCCAGATTCATCAGAGAAATCACTATCTATGGCAGCTGTAGCCTTACAAGATGTATTTCTTCAATCATAAGACTTGAAAGTTTAGATTACTCCTTGATCCATTGGCTGCAGAATGGATGCTGTGTTACCAGGCATGTAAACATTAATCTCTTTGTACATCTTTTTCAGAGTTCTTGGATGACCAGGTAGATTGTCAATGAGCAGTAATATTTTGAAAAGAATCTTTTTTACTGAGCAGTAATTGTCAACAGCGGGCTTAAGATATTCAGCAAATCATGCTGTAAACATTTGCTGTCATCCAGGCTTTGTTGTTTCATTGGTAGGGAGCAGGTAGAGTAGACATAGCATACTTCTGTGGGGCTTTAGGATTTTCAGAAAGGTAAAAGATCAGTGGCTTCAGCTTAAAATCACCAACTGTACTAGTCCCTGACAAGAAACTCAGCCTGTCCTTTGAAGCTTCAAAGCCAGGCATTGATTTCTCCTCTATAGCTATGAATGTCTCATGTGGCATCTACCAGTAGAAGGCTGTTCATCTACATTGAAAATCTGTTTTTTAATGAAGCCACCTTTATCAATTATCTTTGCTAGATCTTCTGGATAACTTCCTGCAGCTTGTACATCAGCATTTGCTGCTTCACCTTGTGCTTTTATGTTATGGAGATGCCTTCTTCCCTTAAACCTTATGAACCAAGCCCTGCTAGCTTCCAACTTTTCTTCTGTAGCTTCCTCAGCTCTCTCAGCCTTCAAAGAATTGCAGAGTTAGGGTCTTGCTCCATATTAGGCTTTGCTTTAAGGGAATGTTGTGGTTAGTTTTCTTCAAGTCAGCAATAAGGCTGTTTTGTTTTCTTATCTTTTGTGTGTTCTCTGGAGCAGCACTTTTAATTTCCTTCAGTATCATTTCCTTTGCATTTACAACTTGGCTAGCTATTTGGCACAAGAGACCTAGCTTTTGATTTATCTTGGCTTTCAACTTATCTACTTCACTAAGCTTAATTATTTATAGCTTTTGATTTAAAATAAGAGATGTGCAGCTACTCCTTTCACATGAACGCTTAGAGGCCGTTGGAGGGTTATTTCAATATTGTGCTTCAGGCCTTATTTCCATATTGTTGTTCTCAGGAATAGGGAGGCCCTAGGAGAAGGTGAGAAATGGAAGAATGGCTGGCCAGTAGAGGACTCTGAACACACACAATATTTATCCATCCAGTTCACTGTCTTATATGGGTGCAGCTTGTAATTCTCCCAAGAAAATAGTAACCTCAGTAATTGCTGATCATAGATCACCTTAATAATGAAAAAGTTTGATATATTGTAAGAATTACCAAAATGTGACACAGAGACACAAAGGGAGCACATGCTACTGGAAAAAATGATGCTGATAGAAACTTGCTCAATGCAGGGATGTCACAAACTTCTAATTTGTAACAATATGCAAATATCTGTGAAGCATGATAAAGGCAAGTACAATGAAACATGGTTTTCCAGTATGTGATGTTAAACCATATCATGAAATTCTAGACTCTGAGATTTACAAGGGACTGAAAGCTCAATCAGTTCAGCTTCTCATTTCCACTCTTAAGAGGTACCTCTTTAAATAAAAAAGCCTATTATGATCATTAAAATAAATCCATGGAAATCCTTTTTATTAAGCAAAATGTGACAAAATTATTGGAATAACCAGAATGAAAAAGTCTATCATTGTCACTGCCCTATCAGACTGACATATTTCATTGAGCATAAGAGGGATACTATAAACTATACTAATATGACTTTATTTCTTTTTACTGCTGAATATGATTCCGTTGTGTGAATATATCACATTTTGTGTATTCATGCATCAGCTGATGGACATTTGGATTGTTTTCACCTTTTGAATATTATAAATAATGCTGCTCTGAACATTTGTGTACAAGTTTTTGTGCAAACGTGTTTCATTTCTCTATGGTAGAATTCCTACGACTGGAATTACAAGTCATGTGATAGCTATATTTAACATATTGAGGAACTGCCAAAGTATTTTCTAAAGTGGTTGCACCATCTTATATTCTCACCAACAACATATGAGTGTTTTGATTTTTTTATGTACCCACCAACACTTGTTATTATCTGTTGTTTTTAATATAGCCATTTTTATGTGTGACATATTTTATTGTATTTTTAATTTTCATATCTCAATTGACTAATGAATTTAACATCTTTTTATGTGTTTTTTAACTATTCTTACATTTTCTTTGGAGGATTGTATATTCAAATTCGTTTCCCATTTTAAATTGGGTTATTTATTTTTATTATTGAATTGTATTAGTTTTTTATATATTTTGGATATAAGTCCCTTTCAGATATATGATTTTGCAAATGTTGTCTCCCATTCTGTGAGGTTTTCTTTCACTTAATAATGTCCTTCAAAGCAAAAAAGTTTTAAATTGTGATGAAGTCTAAATTTCCAGTCTTTTATCACTTGTGCTTTTCCTTTAGACTCTCTGTAATTTTTTACTTACAGCAACATGTAGTGTAATTTTGTTTTACGTGACTGTGCTTCTACTAGACAGTAAATGTGAACACCTGGGTATTTTGTGTCCTAAGCAACAAGCAAAGGGCCTGAGCTCTAGTAAGATATCAATGAATGTTTGTTGGATTCATTAATGGATGTTTTTGATACTCCTTTTCAATAAGTAAATTTAACACTACTCAGTAACAAAATAATTTTTACTAAGGAATGACAATATTTGATCTTTGAATAATTAATTTTAGAAACATATATATATATGTATATATATATTTTTTGAGATGGAGTTTTGCTCTTGATGCCCAGGCTGGAGTGCAATGGCATGATCTCTGCTCACTGCAACCTCTGCTTCCCAGGTTCAAGCGATTCTTTTGCCCCAGCCTCCTGAGTAGCTGGAACTACAGGCTCCTGCCACCACACCTGGCTAATTTTTTGTATATTTAGTAGAGATGGGGTTTCACCATGTTGGCCAGGCTGGTCTCAAATTCCTGACCTCAGGTGATCTACCTGCCTTGGCCTCCCAAAGTGCTGGGATTACAGGCATGAGCCACTGAGCCCTGCCAATTTCAGAAACTTCTTGGTCATCCTCACACAAAATTCAGATATTGATTCCTTAAATTAAATTTTAGTGTGCAAATTTAAAGGCATGTTTCAATGATAATATTAAGTAGTTAATTGCCTTATTTTATCTTGGAAAAAGCAGAATGAGAGATGAAGTGCCATCTGTTTTATTTTTCCAGTTTTTTTCCATAGAACATACCTTTATTTGAAAACTAAAATCAAAGTATCCTTTGATGTCATAGGATACTTTGAAATTATAGATAATCATAGTTATATAGTCATAAATTGAAGGAGAGTGAGAGAGTATTAGAAAAAGATCATCAAACCATATTATTTCGTGGAGATTGTTAGTTGTAGTCAGTATTTATAATTGATGGCTTTTTCCATTACTCTGGAGTCTAATTTCCAATCTTTCATAAGTGTACAGATGTTTTATCTGATTTTGCACATTATTTTCTTTCTACATTTCCATAGTATTTCAGACTTCTTAAAAATCAATTTTTTAAAAATATATTCAGCATTTTGTCCAGCTTTTCGTCATACTCTTATTCCACTAAAAATGTTGGTACTTTGGTTTTGACAATGAAAAATAGAAAACAAATAGCCTTTTATGCTGAAACATCTTATTAAAGAAAATTTATTTTGTCATTTATTTATTTTTCATATTAAAAAATTTTTCCTTCTGTTAATTAGTTTTAACTCTGATGATCATCAGGAGATAATTCTTAGGACTTTCATTACTCAATGTAATTGTAATAGTTGGTGGTTCACCTACTTCTTAATTTGCGTGTGTGTGTAACAATAAAATGTACTAGTGCAATGAACAAACTGGTTTTTACATCATTGAATAAATGTACATTAAATGCCTTCTGTACCCTAGGCATTATATTAGAAACTGATCTAAATGTTTCACTGTTTGAATCTTAGAAAAGAAGCAGGCTTTCTGAGTTTTTTTTTGTTTTGTTTTGATTTTTTTGAGGTGGATTCTCACTCTGTTGCCCAGGCTTGAGTGCAGTGGCACCATCTCGGCTCACTGCAACCTCCGCCTCTGGGGTTCAAGTGATTCTCCTGCCTCAGCCTCCTGAGTAGCTGGGATTACAGGCGCACGCCTGGCTAATTTTTGTATTTTTAGTAGAGACGGGGTTTCATCATGTTGGCCTGGCTGGTCTCAAACTCCTGACCTCAAGTAATCCACCTACCTGCCTTGGCCTCCCAAACTGCTGGGATTATAGGTGTGAGCCACTGCACCCGGCCCTGAGTTTAGAAAAATAGGATTTCTAAATAGAATTAAAGAACAATGCACTTCCAACAAATTGATTTTGATAAGTTGAATTTCTTTAGAACATATACTTTACAATTTATATCACATAAAATTTTATTCATTACTGTTTATTAGTGAGCTAAAGCTGTTTCATATAAATTAAATTTGTTATTGTTTTGAAGTAAAAATAGAACACAAGACTCTAGAAAGAGACTTTAATTTTATAGTTTAAGATAGCTGTTTAAAAGATATAAGGACATATAAATATTATAGACCAGCGGTCCCCAAACTTTTTGGTACCAGGGACCAGTTTGGTGAAAGACATTTTTCCACATACTGGGTGGGAGGGTGGTTTTGGGATGAAAGTGTTCCACCTCAGGCCATCAGGCATTAGATTTTCATAAAGAGTGTGCAACCTAGATCCTTCACATGCACAGTTCACAATAGGGTCCACCCTTCTTTGAGAATCTAATGCCACAGCTGATCTGACAGGAGGCAGAGCTCAGGCAGTAATGCTCACTCGCCTGCCCCTCATCTCCTGCTATGCGCCGGGTTCCTAACAGGCCACAAACCAGTACTGGTCTGTGCCCAGGGGTTGGAGACCGCTGTTATAGACTAATAACCAACTGAAATAGAATATCATAGCTATGAGTCAAAAGTTTGTGTCTTTTGCATCAAATAATAGAAATGTCTGCAAAGGTGAAGACTACTATGCAAATGTGAAATGAGGAAGAGGGATTATTTTGACATTGCAATCATTCCATAAAAGAACTATAGCCAAGTCTCGTGTGGGTTCTAGAAAACCACTAAAGATGGCGACCATGTTATCGTGGAGGCTGCATTGTTTCTGATTGTACTTGTGCCATTATTTTGTTCTTGCAGTGTTCTTTGTGTTTTTGTTTTGTTTTTGTTTGTTTAAATTTTCTATTCCTAAAAAAACACAATCTGATGAACTCTCCCCAATCTATGATTCGTTCCTCTTGGATCATGTATTCCCACCACTCCTCTAATCTTTGGATTGTTGGAGGGGGAGGAAGAACTTGATATGTCTTATTTTGAGTTGCCCCTGACGGATAGCAGTATGGCATGTAAGTGAGAATGTGTAGCTATATAGGGTAGGAAAAGGTATTAATAGCTTCAGAGAAATAAAACTCCCAGTACAAGCCATACCACAGGTCAATATACATTAGCTTTTTACTCTTCTTTGTGCTGCTCAAGTTAGACCAGTAATTATTTAGAACATGAAAACAAAGTAAAATAACCGGTTAATGAATTCATTGTTTTGGCTTTTGTATCTGTTAGCTACTGCCAGAATAATGTTGCATAATAAAGAGCCACAAAAATCTCAAAGGCCTACAAAAATTCACGTTTATCCTCACACATTGCTGGATAACTGCAATCGGGCTTCTCTAGGCTAGACTCAACTAGGAAGCTTGGCTTCAGTCTAAAAACCTTTCAGCTGAGATTCCTCTACTCAGTATCTGTAGTCTTTCTGGTAGTAGTGGGCTAGCAGAAACATACTGTTCTAGTGACCAAGGCAGAGGTAAAAAAGAATAAGTGTATTTTAAGCCCCTTCTTGTGCTATTTTTATAAATAGCCCATTGTCCAATTCAAATATTATGAAAAAGCCCAAAAAAGGCAAGGAGAGAAATCTCACCTTTAGTGGGAGGGACTGCAAAGTTGTTTATGGGGAGGGGTATTGGGACCAATAATTCAGTCTACCATAGCTTGTACCTTTAATAGAAATCAAACCACTTCTTTATTTTTCAGTAGTTTGAATAGAAGCCTTCTTTATTTCATAGCATCCAGTACACATTAGGCAAAAAAGAGAAGAAATAATTTAGTGGCATTTTTTGTTTGTTTGTTTTATGCTAAAATTTCCCTTTGATATGTGTCTACCACATTCAGATTAACATCTATTGAAAAATATACTACAGGATGCTTTTGTAGGGTATTTGTTTTAAAGAATAGTATAAAAATTTCCATAAGTTTCTTATGCAACCACACATATTTTAACTTGATCTTTTATTCTGCATTTACTTTTGAGCATCCTTAAGAATTTGTTAAAATGCAGAAATTATGCAGTATTGATTTCAGGAAAAATTGAAGTGGTTACACATGGTTGCCTTTGCCTTAAAATAAATCCTTATTTGGTTCTAACTTGAACAATATTGAAAGCACAACAAAACTAGCTTTTTATTATGTCACCACACATTTAGTGAGTTATGGAAAGCATTTTGTTTTAAGAATGGAGTTAACTATGTGTTACCCACGCTTCTAGCCATTCTTGTCACTCCTGGCTACTCTCCAAGCCTGCCTGTTATTCATACATATTTCTTCTTAGTAAGAAATGCATCAAAATCCCAGGAACATGTGCTGCTGACTGTTAGAAGAGTTTTAGTGGTGAGAGATTAATGTAATTATTTTTGTTTGAGAAATATAATTGGTCACAGTTATATACATGTAGCTTATATGAGAAGTACATTCAGTTTTAAAACTCATTATGATTAATTTTACTTTCCTTAAAAAATGAAACTAAAGGGAATCTAAAACGTGTATGCTTCTTTCATTCCTAATATTCCTGGATACTTAGATATTTTTATGTGAAGTAAATGCTCAGATATCTAAATAGATATAATATTATTTAAATTTAAGGTATAAACTTTTACATGACAAAATGCTTAATAGCCTATAATCTTAAAAACAGAAGTATTCCAATTCCCATATTGTATGTTACTTCATCAAATATTACCATTATATCATGTTTCTTGTACTAAAGTGTTTCCTGTGAAACAATGTAATAAAATGGCCTTTAGTATGCATGATAATATTTAAATACTCATTTTCTAGTAAAATGTAATGCTTATTCATTTTTTTCTTCTAGTTCTAAAGAAAAAAATGCACCAAATGCATACACTTACTTTATGATAATTTCTGAAACTTAAGTAGAGTTTGGGCCTGCAACAGACTTGTGTTTTCTAGTAGTTATGGTTCATTCATGCAGATGGTACTGGTCCTATCAGTTTTCCTTAATAAGTCCCACATAGCTCTGGCCAGTCTTTCATAGAATGAGATGGTAGGTCTTTCCTCCAAAGTTTGATTTCTCCCATTTTTTCACATTGCAATTTCAAACTTTCAGTAATACCATCAAGATGAGATAGTAAACTATTATTAGAGTTACCACAAGTTTGAACAAAGTTGATTATACATCACAAACAAATAAATACTTAAAACCTTGTTCATAGAGATCAGGCCTTGCATACCTACACAGTCCAAACATTACATTCCTGACATTTAGAACATTTAAATGCAAACCGTTCTTTGTTAGGGTGTTCTCATAACTGAAATATGAGTCACTTGCAAACCATAATAGATTTTGGCTCTGCTACATGATGAAGTGTTCTGGATGTCGTGAAACATTTCACCCAGACTTATGGCAGTAGAATTCCCAGTGGTCACCCAAAATAGGGAAAAAAATGAAGAACAAACTTAAAGGAAATATGCAGACTCTGGCACCATCCTTTCGTGGCAATACAGCTCTTTATTGTTGTTAAGAAATGGAAGTATTTAGAGCCTAAACCCATAAACTATAGTACAATTAGGAGTTGATTTTTTTTTGTTCCTAATTACTAAATTTAACTCTATACTTGATTCTCATGTTTAAGGTCAGGTCATAGAGTGTTTCTTTACACATCACCCTGATGCAGTCATACTGAGCTGTTCCCCAGCAATAAGCCTCTCACTGCATTGTGGGCAAACTCATATTCCACACTCTACACTCATCTCAGGCAGGAAAGGTGGAGTTTTCCTTTTCGGGGCCAAAGGAAGCGACAGCTGAGGCGTGATGGTTGTACTGATATTGGTGTGGGTTTCAATTTGGTTAATTTGCTTTCAATTTCAACTCCTCACTTGACATTCCATACAGAAAAGTAAATGGTAGGCTTCCAGCATCTTGTTTCACTCTGGTGAATAAAAATTGTTTTGAGTGTAAGATTAGACTTTTTCCTTGCTTAATTTCAGTAGTACCTACACAACATAAACTGAGGCATCATTTAGCAAAATGTTATTGAGATGACATCATAATTACCTATTAAGGGCAATACACATTTGAATGAGCTCAGTTATTCTTCCAGGTTTACACGTGCCTTTCATGGTGTTTAGTGTAGCAGCTTTTGAAGCAGAGACGGGCAATGTGTAGGACCTTTTATTCCAGTCTCCTAAGTGGGAGATATTTGAACAAAACATTAAAGATATTTTTTCTGAAGTTTTTGAAATTTTAAGTCATGATTTACTTTTCAAAAGAATACATTTATGTGGCCAACAAACATATGAGAAAAAGCTCAACATCACTGATAATCAGAGAAATGCAAATCAAAACCACATTGAGATACCATCTCATGCCAGTCAGAATGGCAATTATTAAAAAGTCAGGAAACAGTAGATGCTGGTGAGGCTGTGGAGAAATAAGAACACTTTTACACTGTTGAGGGTAATGTAAATAACTTCGACCATTGTAGAAGACAATGGCAATTCCTCAAGGATCTAGAAACAGAAATACCATTTGACCCAGCAATCCCATTACTGGGTATATACCCAAAGGAATATAAATCATTCTATTATAAAGACACATGCACATGTATGTTTACTGCAGCTCTATTTACAATAGCAAAGAAATGGATCCAACCCAAATGCCCATCAATGATAGACTGGACAAAGAAAATGTGGTACATATACACCATGGAATACTATGCAGCCATAAAAAGGAATGAGATCATGTCCTTTGCAGGGAAATGGATGAAGCTGGAAGCTGTCATCCTCAGCAAACTAATACAGGAACAGAAAACCATATACTACATGTTCTTACTCATAAGTGGGAGTTGAACAATGAGAACACATGGACACAGAGAAGGGAACAACACACACCAAGGCTTGTTGGGGGCAGTGGGAGGCAAGGGGAGGGAAGTTAGAGGTTGGGTCAATCAGTGCAGCAAACCACCATGGCACATGTATACCTATGCAACAAATCTACGCATTCTGCACATGTATCCTGTTTTTGTTTTTTAGAAGAAATGTTTTGTTTTAAAAGAAAAAAATAGTAAGTCATTATTATGAGTAGTTATTGAATTATCATAAAATATGATTTCATAACATAAAAATTATATATGATAGCATGTTCCCACACAAAAACTAGGAAATCAGTAGGATTGAACTGCTTTAAAATATCATTGTAATAGTGGATAACTTTGATTAATACATCTTTATATGCCAGTAGAGTGCCTATGTTATTATTACATTTGCTGAATATGGGACTTTAATAAAAATGTAAAAATGACCTGGATTTGCTTAAAAACAGAAATATCTCTAGAGGAGAATTTACATGCTAGACATGGATAAGTTGTTAGAGTGAGCAGGACACATTATTGCTCTTGGAATCTCAGAATATAGAAGTCTCTAATTTAAGTAATATAAATGATCTTCAGTATCCTGAAGATATTTGCAATTACCTATGTTGGTAATACATAAACTTAAATCAGAGCTACAAAATACTATTATTGAAATAAATATTTCTGACAAAACAGTTAATTGCTTGTATTTAAAAGCAATCTTGATGGCATTATCTTAATATCTTTAGAGATAACACTTGTGAACTCTAAACATTATTTTTAGTGCAAAGTTTGTCATAATTTATGTGGTTTAAGTGACAATATTACATGAGACAATTAATTTTGGAGTGTCAGTTCCACAAATCAAAAAAGTCAATAAAGTAAATAATTATTTTTGCCACTAAACCAAACAAAAAATTAAGCACTATTTGCCTTGATGCATCAGGTCTTATTATTTTATAGTTTGTATACTTTCTGTCTACCCTGCCAACTATTTAAATGTAAACCATTCTGAAAATGGGTATTTATATGTTGCATCTTTTAAGAAAAAGAAACAGCTTTTTGTATACATTTTAATAGTAATCACTTTCACTGATATTTACAGAGAATTTAACTATAGTTTCTTCAGTTGTAATACATACCTATTGTCTTTCTGCTGAACGTCTAATAGTTTTCCAGTGGCATTGATAAGACAAACTCACAGCTTATTTTATCTTAATATAAATATAAAAGAACCTAAAATTAGGCAAGAAGTGAATAAAATGTTTTTTAAAGTAGCCCATCAAATATTATTTTCATCAGAAATTATTTTCTTGTTGACATAAAATGCATATCTTATATGAAAGATCATTCTCTCTGTGCAAAGATCAGAGGTATTGTGTCTTAGGCACATCATCCAGCTTGCTTCACAGCCCTGGCTCTCTCCACAACTCTGGAAAAATCAATGCCCTCGAGTAGGAGGCTTAACATTGTTTTTCTTAGATAAATCACTTGACATTTCAGTGCCTTAATTTTGACTCTCTGTAAAATAACAGAAATGGAACGGAAATGGACTTGATGATATTTAAGATTCCTACAAAAAGTATTAATATGTTGACTTGCAAATGAATGGATTTCTGAATTTTCAGTGTACTGCAAATCCTACAGTCTCCCAAAAGAAAACAAAAGATTGTTTTTCTTCATTTGAGAACCATTTTATGTAGATTGCAGGAAGGTTGTGAATTAAAATATGTTTAGATTTTTTCATCCCGTTCATTAAGAAACATTTGATTTAAGCTGCAGAGAGGATATGCATTTAAGAATGTGTTTAGAATTGTGGTTGAGGTGGCAAACACTATGCAATTATCAGTTTATTAACTGGGGAATGAGCTCATAATGGACTTTGCTATTTTAGTCATTTCCTTTACCTTGAATATAATCTTCTACTTTCATAATATCAATTTAAATCAGGGAAATAGCATGTTTTATCATTAGATCCACAAATATATAATGGTTTGATATTAGCTATTGTTAGGTAATGATTGTTCCTTAGTTATGTGGTTGTATGCTGAAACAGTTAAAAAATTAATCCCCATGTATAATAACATTCTTGATGTAAAGCAAAATAAAATGATAGGCTGCATATTATAAAAAAAAGAGAAAAGCATTATATTATTTTATGCACTATTCCCACAGAAATATTTTTTAGTTTTAAAATATCCATTTGACTCTTCAGCAAGCTGAATACCAGGGATTTTATTCCTTCAGCATAAAGTAATTTGGTAACAATATTTAAAGGCATATTTCTAACTTAAATTTTACTTTTATAAAATTACCAAAAGACAGACCATTTGTGAACTAATTGGTTATTAGCTCCTTTAATCTCAGTCACGTGTTTGTCTCTAAATAAAATTATTTCATTTACCAGAGTTTCACTGCTCAGGGCTCAGGTGACTCAGTCAAGAAAGTCATTCTTGTGAAGCTACCTAAATGGTAACAATGGTAGTGGCAGTGGGTGATACCTTGGCTCAACCATTAGCTGCAACTGAGGTATTTATTGTAAGTCAAGCACAGATCTACCAACTACATTTCTTCTAATTGTAGCAGGTGAAACCACACACATTTTTAAAGGACCAAATATCTAAGCACAAAGGTCAACATTTGGTAGGCATGCAGAAAACATGAAAGTGCCTTATCTTAACAGGGTCATGAGTCTTTCATCTTTAAAGGTCAGTTTTTACAAACTTTCAGAATTGATACCTTAAGTTGTTCTGAACTTCAATTACAAAAGCTATAGCCAGATTTTGTTTTGTTTTTATTCAAAATGTAGCCACTCATGAAGAGAAACTTCTGAGTTTGAAATGTGATTTGTGTTTTTGCAAAATGTTTATTTGAATGAAATTTTACCTTCAGTCTAAACAAATGTAAAGATAAATGTAAAACACTAAGAGGGGCAATGCTGACACTGAAAGCTTAACTATGTAGTAGTATTGGGTTTGTCCTTTAATTTTTACAACATATGCTTTTTTAGTTTAGAAATAATATTGTAGACTTTTAAGATCTTGGAATTTTAAGCTAAACCACTAATAACCACTGTCTTCATTATTTAAAGTGATCTAAATTGTATAGAAATAAAAGGGTTTTAAGAATTATAAAAATGTAGTTATTGTTGCCTGCTTTTTTCTCTAAACTTCTAATGTTCAATTGTTGTGTTTTATATAACATTTTAAAATAAATTACACCAAACCTTAGTCTAAAGAAGGTATAGTAATGGTTGGTGTCAGATCTGAGAGTGAACCAAGCACATGTTAGGATTTAGAATCATCAAGATAAATAGTAACACCAATGGCAACAAGTAAGCAATTTAAAGACAAACTTCTGGACTCAAGATGTCAACAGTGTATTTTCCCAGGGATGACTGCTTCTGTTTGTAAATATTGCTATTAAAGTACATCACCTATTTTCTACAAGGGATGGTGACATGTCTTATTTTCTTTTATATATTTTGGTGACTAACACATGCTTGTTATGTGACAGATTCTAAAATATTCAATGAATAAATGTTAGATTTGGTGACCACATCACATGTAAATGGGTTCAGAATCTTGCAATTCTTGGTAGATAGAACCATGGCACTAAGGATCTGGATAAGTGAAGAGATGGCAGGATAACACTTATCTATGCTAATGAGTTCAGATCTTCTCTCCTAGATAATTAAAACCCCAGGCTACTGAGAGAACTTTGTCAAGCCATGCTGAAAGCTTTTCAGTTATATCTAAGGAACTGTGGAGTAGAGAAAAGGGAATGGGCAATTAAGGAAAAATATCTAGATTTTCAAGAAATGGAATATGAAGTTATTCACTTTTCGTTTTTTATTCTTTTTTGAGACAGAGTCTCACTCTGTCACTGAGGCTGGAGTGCAGTGGCGCCATCTTGGCTCACTGCCACCTCTGCCTCCTGGGTTCAAGCGATTCTCCTGTCTCAGCCTCCTGAATAGCTGGGATTACAGATGCACGCCACCACGCCCAGCTAATTTTTGTATTTTCAGTAGTGACGGGGTTTTGTCATGTTGGCCAGGCTGGTCTTGAACTCAGGCTCATCCTGACCTCAGGTGATTCCCCTGCCTAGGCCTCCCAAAGTGTTGGGATTACAGATGTGAGCCACCGTGCTTGGCCGTTATTCACTTTTAGAATGGCAAGTTGACATTAATTTTGGGAAAGAGGATAGCCTGATTTATTAGATAAATGACCTATGGAATTCTTACTAAAAATATAAACTTTGCACATATCAGAGTATAATGATGATGAAATGGTCTAGATCTGTATATACAACTGGTCTATACAGATTCATTCAAAAAGGTGTAGTTTTGAACTCAATGATATTTAACTAAATTTACTATCTCTACTAAAGCAAAAAGAAAGACTTTTCCATATCTGAAATGACCAAAATCTCACAGAGCATCTGGGATCAAAGACTTCTAGAGCACTATGTAGTGATCCCCTAGTTTAGTTTTTTAAAAAATTTTGACAGAGAGAGATTGATTAATAGTTAGTTCTTATGTAAGTGATCCAGATTCCAGATGTGAATGAAATGCACATTTATGAAAATATATTTGTATAGCTGTAGCATATATTTTAAAAACATGATTCATTATGTTTTTTGAACACACATGCATGAGAGCGTGTAAGTTTTCTTTACTGACTGATTAGCTCTGTGACACTAGGTAGTTCCTTACCACTGGACTTTCATTAACTCATCTATCCAATGGGAGATAAAGTTCTTAGGTCATAGGGCTCTGCTGAGGTTTTTGTATGTATATATGTGTGTGTAGGTGTGTATGTATATACACACACATATAACCTAAAACAATGTCAGGTATGTTTATTAGTTATTTTATTAAAACTATTAAAATATAGAATTGGCTTGCTAAATTCATGGACCCACCAGTTACACTGAGACATCTTTTAGGTATACTCAACTTGTTTCCAGCGTGTGACTCTGTTTCCTGATGTGCCTTTGATGGTCATATTTAATTGGTGTCAATCTAGACCTTCCTTACGCTCAATTTAGTGTTCTTCCCTGCACATACACACTTAAATGCACACATTTACACACACTCACACATACTTACATAAACACAAGTACATTTTTTCACAAAGACATTTACAAAATCATACATGCACACGCATGCATGCGAGCACGCGTGCACACACACACACACACCCCTAGCAAGCACAAGGGTGGCATGTTGCTTTCCCAATAAAGTCATAAGATTACAGATGAAAGACAATTTAGAATTTTTTAAAATTCTGTGAATCTAAAAGTTCAGAGCTGAATTATGATGCATTCAGTTACCTTTTATTTGTCATTTTTTCTTGTTTTAAGGACTATGCATATATATACAAAAAATTTACATGTATAAAGTGAAGATATTTAGTAATTTCTGAAGAACATTAATTACATATATGTATATGTGTGTGTATATATATATATATATAATATGTATGTGTGTGTGTATTTCAAAGCCTTTCCCACATGAAAACTCAGTGTACATTCAGTATGTGCCAGTTGAACCTGTATGTGGGACTAGAATTCTGATTTTTAAAATACCTTTTCTCAAAGCCTTTCTCTGGCTCTAAGAAGCTTCCAGATCTGTCCTAACAGCTTGAAAACCAAGATCTTGACTTTTTATAGAATACTTCACTCTGTGCCAGAAACTGTGTTAAGCATTTTCTTTACCTATATCATCAGGATTTAGTCTTCAGAAAATACTCTAGGACACATATTATTTTACTGATTTTAAAAGGATGGACTGAGGCTAAGAGAAATTAAGTGCCCGAGTTCATCTAGCTAATAAGTGTCAGACAGGAATTTGAAGTCTGGTCTCTCTAATTCTAAAACCCATGATATTTACAACCCTGCAAGGAAGTTGGAAATGCATCTTCCAGGCTGCAGTTGTAGTTACTGTGGGCATTTCCTTAAAGGAAATGGTGTCGAGAATGGTTGTTGCTAGCCAAAATCAGAAGTGTCAGATTTCTAACTGCTGAGACTTGCCTGTCTTCACCATTCTCTGGACTCATTTGAACCATTTGTTTTATTATCCACTCTTCTACTAAAAGTTGGAGCTAGAGGTATAACAGTTATTTAGTACTTAATTTTATATATTGTTTTCTGGGGTTTTCTATTTTTATCAATTGCTCATTTATTTATTTGTCTCGCTCTCGTATATTTCCCATTCATTCCTTTTCAGAGAATGATGACAGTCCTACTTATTGCCTCTCCCCTTCCTACAGCTTCCATTCTTCCTGGGAAAGGAGAAATCAGAATTATTTTGCTCTCCCCACTTCCTTCAGATTCATCCTTATCACTCATCACTGATGGAGTTTTTACAGCATAACTATAAAAGATGACATTTTATCCAATGACAAACATGCCCTGGTTATATCCTAGCTAAATGGATGGGTGGGTTTTTCTCCATGACTTAATTTTGTGATCCAACTGGGAAGATTTCAGTTTTATTAGCAGCTGTCTTTCCCCTTTTCTTACCAGAACTTGAGCTATTAGCATCTAACTCAAAAGAGAAAATACAGAGTTTGAAATTATTATCTTATACTTCACAAATCTTTTCTTCTAAACATTTTTTCTTAGGTGAGGAAACAAACAAATAACTCTGGCTAGGATCTTTTAAACAAAGCTGTTAATATTTGCAACCTATATCCACATGACATCTGAAAGAAATGATGGCTTAGCTTTAGTCACAAATAGTGCTGATACGAGTGGAAATAGAAAGAAAAGATGTATTTTTCTTCCCATTAAAGGTTGAGCGTGGACTTTAAAGGGGGAAATTCTGAGTGATTCTTAAAACAACATGTGAACTTCTTTATTTCCCCCAGACATTAGTTGCCAATATGTAAACATTTCAGCAAGAAATTTTACACCACCTCCTCTGTATGTCAGGCAGCATTTAATGGTTGAATAGCAGACAGTGCTGAGCCTTGGCAGTTCCATAGTGATGTGCAAATCTGGGGATTAAAATGACACTTAATCAGTGGACCTTTTCTAGTATAAACTCCATGGCCACTATTTAAAATCAGTTACTTATCAACAAGGCAGACGATTTTTATTTTGACTTTATGTTTTCCTGTAAAGATTTCACAACTTTTCCCTAGGGGTAGTTTCTGTTGTTTGGATGTTAGATGCAAAGGTTCTGATTCATTTTGGCAGTCTTGATTGCATGGATTCCTGGTAGTCATTTTAATTGGTATCTTGCAGACACGTGGGAGTCATTCACACATTGTTTCCTTTTTCTTTGTAGGTAGAAATAACACTTCAGGATATCAATGACAATCCACCAGTATTTCCAACGGACATGCTGGATCTCACTGTAGAGGAGAACATTGGAGATGGCTCTAAGATTATGCAGCTGACAGCCATGGATGCTGATGAGGTAGCTCAAGCATGTCTCTGAATTTGTGAAACTTAGTAGTGCAGTGATTTATCAAATTTCTAGGATATGTTGACTACTTTTATTACCCAATAATTAAGGTTAAGCCTGTGTGCTCCTTTCCAAAGAACATTAATTCTTGAAATGTAACATAAAAATGTTAGAAAAGAGATTACTATCAAGAGGTAATTTTCCTCTGATCAGCAATCCACAACTCACTTGCTGCTTGCACTTTAGGTTACTTAGCCAAATTATTTTTTTTCTTTAATAATAAAAATATCTTAAGACGTATCTCTATTTTATGCCATTATTATTCCCCTTTGCTATCTTATAGCAGCTAAGGATTTGTTATTTTATTTGTAATTGTTAAAAGCAAATAATTTAAAACTACAGAATTTTAAGGTTTAGATTACTATTTTCTATATTTATATATTAAGTTCAGCTATGTAATTATTATGTTTCAAATGGCATAGAAACAAATAATTTGTGATTTATATTTTTTCTTATGAAAAAAACTCCATAGCTTATTTTCTCCTTACTGGGTAAGGAGTTCAATTAATGTTCTGGAGTTTAAGAAAGAGGAGTAACTTTCCAGACACCAGTATCTCCTTACCTCTTTCTCCTTAAGCCAAGCCGAACACAGAACAGAGAATTTAATTTTCTTCCTCTCATCTAAACTCAGAAATATCAGAAACTTGATTCCTGGAATATGAATAAGTGCTTTATAAATGTATTTCTGTAACCTTAAAAATGTAAATAAATAAATAATAAAATAATTTTAACTGCCAATACAGACAGGTAATGACTTAGCCATTTATAAATTTTGCCAAAATCTAACTATTACAAATGAACAAAATAAAGCATAGACATTTAGGTAATTGCAATTTGCTATTAGAAAAGATATGATGTTTTATATTTAGTACATTCTACTCAATTTTACAATGTGAAGTTCACATTTATTTCAAATTTAGCTAGCTTTAAAAGAGTTATCTGACTTAATATTTCTATTGTTGGTAGATATATGATATCATTAGCCATAATTCAGTAAATATTTCATTTTCTTAAAGTTTGTCATTGATAATATACATTTTGATTTATCAATTCATAAAATTTCATTAACTCTTATTTGAAAGTAGCAGCAATAACAAAAAAAAACTCACGTAATTGGCGTAGGACAGTTGACATCAAATAATTGAAATTGTAATGACTATTTCATTGGTTATACTCTCTCTAAGAATAGAGCAAATAAAACTCATTTATTTGAAGTGATTTATTCTAATCACTTTAAAAGAATGAAGTAATAATCATGTTACTTATAATAGATATTCTAGTGGGATGGATATTTACTCCATGGAATATTGTAATTAGCGTGGGATTATTTAATAGGAATTACAGAAATCACAGGTAGAATTGTATTTGGAAATTTAGTTGTTTTAATCATCATACTGCTCTCTTAAGAAATGGTTATTTCAGAGATTCCAACACTCAACCCTTTTAATACTATTCTCTTGATACTGTTATAATTTTATTTCCCTCCCAATATTTTCTCTTTAAGAATATTTCATATAAGTATTAGTATAAATGCAATACTGCTAGCATTCTTATTTTTCCCCATCTGACTTCCGTATGTGTGTTGGTGTATGTGTGCACACACTTGCATTGCCTCCAAGTTCATCTTTTAAGCTATGTTTACATTTATGATGAGACTAGAGGAAGCCTAGGAAGGTCCTTATACATCTAGGTATTTAGACCAACACTTGTTTTTGTGAATTTTTATTTTATTTCTACTGAGCTTTGTTTTTTAAGTTTAAAAAAAAAAACATAAGTAACCATGCAGGTGTTATCACTTAGACATGCTAGTAAAGAAAAATACAGAATGTAAAGTGATGATAGCTAGGATATATAAGAAGTACTTTTGAGATGAGACAGAGTGGGGAATTAGGGCCAGAAAAGTATAAGGCTGTAACTTTGGAATAAACAAGAGAATTGGAGGGAAGGCTGTTAGCAATTCAAGGGTAGACAGGGATGCTGACAATATGTATGAGGTGTGACTGTGCCTGAAGGCATAAAAATCACCACATTCTTGTAACTAGATTTGTTTGTGTGTGAGTGTAGAAAAGCAAAGAGGATGGAAGGGAGTAACTAGGTGTACCTACAACATTAAAGGAAAGGAGGGCATTTCAGTAAAACTACAACCATTGTTTTTTAAAGAAAAAGCTCACAAAGTTGTTTATCTTCTTAAATGCATTTTTCTCTTAAACAATTTAATAATGTTTTAATAACTGCTGACTGACTATAACTCTTGACATGAGGAACTCACATGTCTTTGGTTTCATGTTAAGTAGAATGGCTGCCTATGGCATTTAGAATTTTGGGCTGTTTTCCTTTTGTTGTTGTTTTTACTTGCTTATAATAAATATTAATGCTTTTAGATAAATCTTTGTTTTATTTTCTACTTTATTCTCAGTTCCTTACCTCTTAGCCAAATTTGGGGAAAAATATTTTTAAAGTTTTCTCTCTTTTCAAATTCTGGCTCTGTTTTCTTTCTTCATCTAGTTTAAGACTCAAGATTATGTAGGTCATCAGCCAATTGTGTAGATTTTTAAAAATTATTTATATACTTTTCATTAATTACTTTACCTAACATATAAGTGTTAGTACGCTATAGGAACTCTTGTAGGGCACTGTAGAACAAAGCCTGGGTAAAGGAATTACAATTTTATAGAACAACATGTACATGTTGAACTTAATTTAGACATCATTTGAAATGTGTTGGATCAAGATTTACAAGTTTCAGAAGCACATTACTCTGTATGTCTTTTGTTCCCTTTTATAAACAGAATTATGCTAGTAATGAGCCAGGATACTCAAACTTTGCTTCGTGGTACCATACATGTTTTTGAAAATACTATTTAAGGTTCTAATATGCATTTGAAATTTATAGCTATTTACTTTTAGAATTCCTTCCATGTGCTTTTGTCTCTGTGGTTCATCAGGAGAGCAGAATATTTTTAACCAGCATTATTTCCACTGCAGTGCAGCTGAAACATGATATTTGTTTCTTGTTTTGTTGCTGATATGGCATATTTTGAATATTAAGTAAATAGACTTTTCAAAAGACCTAATTAAATCATTACTCTTGGCCAGATATTTTCAGACATTCACTAATATTATGAATTCACCACATCAGCTGATTTTGAATATGAAAAAGATTGTTTTTTATTAACACAGTCTGATGTGTTTACCTCTTTTCAGAAAAATTATTACAACTTTAGGAATATTATTATTTATTACAGCCCATTTGTAAACAGGGCATTTCTAAATATCAAACCATTTTTGTTAAAGCATTAAATAGGTTTTCGTTTCTTTTCTTTACCTTAATTTCCAAGTACTTACTATTTTCATGGGTCAGAATTAAATGTAGCTACTTCCATACCTCACCCACTTTACCAAAATAATGGAATTCCTAGTGAAACAGAACAAATGTACAGAGTGTGGTCAGATTAGAAGTCTCACATGCTTATTGAATGTTTTTGTTAAACCATAAAATTACAATAAATATGTTAGATATTCAACGTACACCTGAATATACAAGGTAAATGTGGGTAATGTCTTAGACTCAGCTGTTCCATTATTAAATTTAAATGTGCTTTGAGGTATTCATTTTACTAAATGTTAAGACTGGCCTGAAGAATACAGTACAAACTAACACTAAATATAGCAGGAATATTTTTGCTTTAGACTGTTAGAAATCATCTCCTTATATGTTTGACCATGAAGGAAAAAAATGTATGTAAGCTATGATGGAAAAGATGTATGGAAACTGTGGATGCCGTAATCCCCCACTGTGTCAGCTTTATATGCCTATACACTCCAAACTTACCTTCTTCCTAATATTCTCCTTGAGAGCTCTGTGTCTTTATATTTTAATAAATACATTCCTAGAGGTTAATTACAATAAATGGTATATTTGTTTTAGGTAAGTATATTAAATTAAAGAGTAATTTTTGAAGTCAACATTTCTAGCACTACTTATACCTAGTGTCAAGCTCAATAATAACATATAATAGGAAATCCGATACTGTGTTTTCCCATGGATATATAGCAACTCTAGTTATATTTTGATTTAAATTATTCATTTGCAGAAGTCTAAGTAATCAAATACATTTAAGCCATCATGTTTCTAAGAAAATAGTAAGAATAAGAATAAAATAACAACCATCATTTTCCTGTGCTTACTATTTGTCAAGGGTTGTTCTAGGTTTTTAAAATTTATATTCACTAAATTAACCTCCAAAACAATCCTTTTTGGCAGGTAATATTATCATCCCAGTGTACAGATGAGGAAGCATGGGCTTGGAGAGGTTAAGTATGTGGTCCAATGCCACATGACTAACAAATGGAGCACAAATTCAACCCCAAAAGTATGGCCCCAGAGCATCATATCTCAATCAGCACAGGGTATATTAAACTCAGTATTTTGATTATAATATACAGAATTAAGAAATATTTCTCTTCCTTCTTCCTCTGCTGATCCTTGCTTCTCTTCTTTCTTCCCATTCCTTCACCATCCTTATTCAGTCCTTATATGAGTGTTCCTATCTCTATCTATTCTAATTTAATTTCTGAACAACTCTTTTGGCTTCAACTGACACTCACATAAAATGACTTTCAGATATTTATCTTAAACCTCATTCCCAAATCTCTAATTGCCAGATAACCATTTCTATGAAGCTATTCTTTAATCCCTAATTCACCACAAATAAAATTTCACTTCCTATTTATCCTGCATCAAAGCAGGTCCTATTCTTGAAATGTCCTCAGTAAGAGTACTCTCTTAATTCCCAGCCAAAGTAACTTGAAATTTAAAAAGACTTTTTTTTTCTTCTTTGCTTTTACTTTGCACATGGGGTTGTTAAAAATGTGAGAATATATATGGAAATGTTGAGCAAACGAGAGAGCTATTAGTATTATTTCTATTTTCAATGATCTGTCAAATTTTACTAATTTGTCCCATGTATTGATTCAGAGTAAGTTCTGGAGCAAGACGGCCAGGATTCCAATCTCTTAATTTCTTTTAAAATGGGCATTCTAATAGTACTTACCTTGCTAGTTTGCCTTTAACAAATTAATTAGTGTCCTGGAATTGATGTGCTCAAGGTGGTGTTTAGCAGCTAGCAAACACTATGAATATTCTATTTTTCTCTCTGCCATCTCTCTAGTTCAGAATTTTGAGGGTCACAGCTCAAAGACCTGAGAGTACATAGGAAATCACCCCCATTTTCATTTTCCAGAACAGGGACTTTCATTTTACAGAACAGTTTCACCAACTTGGGGGAAATGAAGCCTCAGTCTCTTGGGCCCCAACTGTATTCACACTCTGCCTTCTCTGGCCTCTCCCTACACTAGTCCATACTGCAATATCAATATCCTTAAAAGATTGCTTCCAATTAGAACAATATTGGGGTTCCTTGGCTGTAGAATTGAGGCAAAGTTGTGTTATATTTGAGGTTCTCAAAAAATATACTGATACTCTAACATTTTAGCTTGACTTTCTTCTTTTGCTCTATATTAAAATTGTCCACTCTAACACACTGTTCAACAGTAAGTAAGCCAAGTCCATGAATAGTGAATGACTGTAAAATATTGTATTCATTTGATATGCTTTTATTTTTATTTTATTGTGATAAGAACATTAATGTGAGATCTGCCCTTTTAAAAGATTTCTAAATGTACAATACAGTATTGTTAACTATAGGCACAATGTTCTACAGTAGATCTAGAAATTATTCCTCTTGCATAAGTGAAGATGTATACACATGGCTTATAAGCTCCTGATTTCTCCCTACTGTTTGTCCTGGAAAACCACCATTCTACTCCCTGCTTCTATGTGTTTGACCATTTTAGATACTTCATATATATAAATACCTATCAAGCAGTGTTTGTCCTTCTGTGACTATCTAATATAACATCCTTAAGGCTCATCCATGTAGTCACATATGGCAGGATTTCCTTTTGTTTTTGAGCTGAATAATATTCCTTTTTATGTATGTGCAGGTTGAGTATTTCTTATCCGAAATACTTGGGACCAGAAGTGTCTCAAATTCCTTTTTTTTTTTTTTAATTTTGGAAGTTGCATTATACATCCTGATTTAGCATCCCTAATCTGAAATGTCAAAATCTGAAATGTTCCAATAAGCATTTCCTTTGAACATCATATTGGCACTTGGAAATGTTTGGATTTGGGGGCATTTGGATTTTGGATTTGTTTTGATTAGGGATGCTAAACCTATATCACCTTTTTTTATCTATTCATTTGTTAATGGCTATTTAGTTTGTTTCCAAATCATGACCATTGTGAAAAAAGGATTGCTGGATCATACGGTGATTCTATTTGTTATTTTTTTGAGGACCTCCATACTGTTTTTCCACAACAGCTGCATCATTTTGCATTCCCACCAATAGTGTACAAGGGTTCCAATTTCTCCACTTCTTCACCAACACTTGTTTTGGTTTATTTGTTATGATAGCCATGCCAACAAGTGTGAGGTGATTTCTCATTGTGGTTTTGATTTGCATTTCCCTGATGATTAATGACACTGAGTATTTTTTATATACTTGTTGGTCTTTTTTTTTTTTGAGACAAGAGTCTCGCTCTGTTACCTAGGCTAGAGTACAGTGGTGCAATCTCGGCTCACTGCAAGCTCTGCCTCCCGAGTTCATGCCATTCTCCTGCATCAGCCTCCCGAGTAGCTGGGACTACAGGCGCCTGCCACCACGCCCGGCTAATTTTTTGAATTTTTTTTTTAGTAGAGACGGGGTTTCACCATGTTGGCCAGGATGGTCTCGATCTCCTGACCTTGTGATCCGCCCACCTTGGCCTCCCAAAGTGCTGGGATTATAGGCGTGAGCCACCGTGCCTGGCCACTTGTTGGCCATTTTTATGTATTCTTTTAAAGAAACATCTATATAAGACCTTAACCATTTTTTTATTGGATTACCAAACTTATAGCTATTATGTTGTATGACTTATTTATATATTTTGAAAATTAACTTTCTATCAGATATATAGTTTGCAAATATTTTCTCACATCCCATAGATTGCCTTTTCATTTTCTCGACTGTTTACTGTAGAGAAACTTTAGTTTGATATACTTTCACTTGTCTGCTTTTGCTTATGTTGCTTGTTTTGGGAGTCATATACATGAAATAATTGCCCAGGCTATCTTTTAGCAATTTTCTTCTAGGAGTTCTATAGTTTCAGGTCTTAATTTTAAGTCTTTAATCCATTTTAAATTGATATTTGTGTATAATGTATATTTGCATTCTTTTGCATATGGGTATCCAGTTTTCCCAACACCACTTGTTGAAGTGACTATCCTTTCCCTATTATATATCCTTGGCACCCTTATGGGATATCAATTGACTATCATGCATGGATTTATTTATAGGCTTTCTAGTCTGTTTGGTTTGTCTATATGTGTGTCTTTATGCCAGCTCCATACTTGTTCATTACTGTAACTTTGTAGTATATTTTAAAATCAGGAAGCACGATACCTCTAACTTTGTTTATCTTTCTCAAGATTGTTTTGGCTATTTAGGCTCCTTTGTGGTTTCGTATGAATTTTGGAATTGCTTTACCTATTTCTATAAAAAATGCTGTTAGGATTTTGATATAAGTTGTATTGAATTTGTAAATTGCATAGATAACATGGACATTTTAACAATAGTAAGTCTTCCAATGCATGAACTTGGGATGTCTTTCCATTTGTTTGTATCTTTGTTGATTTCTTTCAGCAATGTTTTGTAATTTGGGGCATACAAAGCTTTTACCACCTTAGTAAGTTTAGTTAGTTAGTAAGTTTATCTCTCATTACCTGTCTAAGTCTTATAATATCATATGAACTTAAAGCCAAAAAGCCTTCCTTTGTCAAATACGTGTTCAAAAGAAAACGTAAGGAGCAATGCTTTTCTACTTCCAATAGCTCAGATGCTTGGTCTCTTTTTTTAGGGTGCAAATGCTCTCGTCACATACACTATCATTAGTGGAGCTGATGATAGTTTTCGCATTGACCCAGAATCCGGAGATCTGATAGCAACCAGGCGGTTGGACAGGGAACGCCGCTCCAAATATTCATTGCTAGTTCGTGCTGATGATGGTCTTCAGTCCTCGGATATGAGAATTAATATCACTGTCAGTGATGTGAATGATCATACACCCAAATTTTCTAGACCTGTGTACTCTTTTGACATTCCTGAAGACACAATTCCTGGTAGGTAATGGGTCTCTTATGTGTATTTTGCAAGAATCGCTTTTGAACCAAAATTACGTACTATGTTTCAGCTGCTCTTAATCAATGATTAGTTTTTAATCATATACTACTAGTTATAAAAATATATATGCTGGATTGTTGGATCTTTTCATTAACGATCTTTGGTAAAATTCTCAAGCAAATGGCTAATTTTTGTAGGATGAATGAGGTTAGCCATTTATGTGTCTGAAAGTATTTGTGACATGGGTTATTAATCTTCTGTCAACCACAGTTTTGGTACTCTTTCTGCTTTAAAAATGTCTAATGTGATTTTGGGGCTATGTATAAAAAGAACAGCAAAAAAAAATACATGAAAAACTGTGAATATTGATTCTAACGCTCACTAGCTGTGTGACCAACGGCAAGTTAATTCATTTCTCTTAGTTTCAATTCTCTATCCTGTAAATGGAAACAGTAATTCCTGTTAGAGTTAAGATAAAGGATAATTTAGAAAGTACATTGAGTTTGCTAACACAGGGCTTGGGTATTAGCAAATGCCCAGTAAGTGTTATGAGAAATGGAATCTTTAATTATAATCTTGCTTCTTTGAACATATTATATTGTGATTTTTTTAGTCTGAGTACTCAATATCCATGTTTCTGGTGTGTGTGCGTATGCTTCATTCCCATTATTGGAAATTTTTATGTAAAATTAAAATTTTATTCTGAATTACATTTGGAATGATTATTCATGATAAGCCATACATTTTAGAAACTCCATTTGGCAAAGGAATTAAACATCTACAGGGGACTCCTTCTACCTGCAGTTTTTTCTTCACTCCTCAAGATACCTTGTGCAAGTCCTTTATGGAAATCCCATCACACTTATTTCTTGACTTAGTTATTGCAATGACCACATAAGTTCTAGAGTAGTATCACCAGGGCATAAGTCTATATATTTTTTGGAATCCTCAGTTCCTGACACTACCAATATGCTACCTTAAATGTTGATTGAATTCATCAGTATATTTATGGATAGGTACTGCTAGATGGAAACATAGCATCAGATGTATTATTAATTCCTCAGGAAATTTATGCTGAAGCCTGAGGTCCACTGGATATCTGATATGTCACATACTGTATTCTAATAGGGAAATGGTAATATCAAAATCTGCAGAATGTTATGTTCACTGTATTTTCATAGCGGTTCTCAGTTAAGATATTTTACTGTACAAATACATTTTTTGGTCTCTTTCTATATGTTCTCTTAGTAATACTTCTTGCTTCCTTGATTTTATACTATTAATTTATTCTTTTGATAGGTTCTTTGGTAGCAGCCATTTTGGCCACGGATGATGACTCTGGTGTGAATGGAGAAATTACATATATTGTGAATGAAGATGATGAAGATGGCATCTTTTTCCTGAATCCCATTACTGGGGTCTTTAATTTGACTCGATTATTAGATTATGAAGTACAGCAATATTATATCCTCACTGTTCGAGCAGAAGACGGTGGGGGACAATTTACTACTATCAGAGTTTATTTCAATATTCTAGATATAAATGATAATCCACCTATTTTCAGCTTGAATTCATACAGCACATCTTTAATGGAGAATCTACCTGTAGGATCTACTGTTCTTGTGTTTAATGTTACTGATGCAGATGATGGTATGTATTTTATTTAATATAATTTTTAAAACATCTATAAACTGTCATCAGATTTATAATACATTTATTTATCGTGTTGAGCTGTCACAAAAATGCATTTTGTGAATATAGATCTGAGGTTGAGGAATAGAATTATAACTGAACTATAGAAGATTTTAAAAATTAAGTACTTTATCGGTTAAATTCTTATTTATAACAGAAAACATACCTTGTATTGTTTTATAAACTTTATCTTATTTTTCCCCCTAAATGTAGGGTCATGTTTCAATTTAGCAATGTGGAAGTCAATGACCACTTTTTTTTGAATAATTTTGTTACATAAATAAAAATATTAAGTTTACATATGTTATTTTAACTTGAAAAGGATAGAATTTCAAAGCAAAATGAAACCAAAGACTTAAATAAAAATGCTTACGAATGCAAAAACTAAGTTTCGTATTTTTGACTGACAAATGGCTAATAATTTTTTTTTTTTTTTTTTTTTTTTTTGAGACAGAGTTTCACTCTTGTTGCCCAGACTGGAGTGCAATGATGCAATCTCGGCTCACTGCAACCTCCACCTCCCAGGTTCAAGCAATTCTCCTGCCTCAACCTCCCGAGTAGCTAGGATTACAGGCATGCACCACCACGCCCGGCTAATTTTGTATTTTTAGTAGAGACAGGGTTTCTCCATGTTGGTCAGGCTAATCTCGAGCTCCTGACCTCAGGTGACTCGCCTGCCTTGGCCTCCCAAAGTACTGGGATTGCAGGTGTGAGCCACTGCACCCAGCCCAGCTAATAATATTTTAACTAGGTTTCATTTTAGCTCGAACAGTCTCAGTTCTGTTTAATTTATGCTAAATGATCAAGTTAAAATTTTGCATGAAATTTATACTTTACATGTGTTTGATTTATATTTATTGCAAAAGCAATTGGCAAACTTTATTTTAATAGCTGACTCCTTTGGCTTTTCTTCTAACACCTGTTTTGTAAGTACACATATCATATAATATAGCATTAGAGAAAACATTGTATGGATTATCAATCTTTAACTGAATTGTCTGGAAAATTAGTATGTGTTTTTCCCTTACGTTGGATGCAACTAAATTGTCTCATCAGTATATAAAACAAGGGGCAGTACTTTGAAGAAGAAATAGGTCTCTAGTGACAGGCATATCTATCTCAATTTAGAATTTCCTTATTCTTATGACTTGGATGATTTGTGAAATCTCAGAATACTATTCTATTTTAACATTCTATTCTATACTTAGTTTCCTTTTCATAGTGTCTATAAATGGCACTTGGAACGATATGAGAAGCAAAAAGCACAGTATTTTATATATGTTTCAATAAGTAAAATGGGAAATACTTTCTTTAGAATTCATTGAGTAAGAGCATTTTGATGTTTCCTCCTCTAATTTAAGTGCAGTTAAAATTGGGCACAAAGATATATCTAAAATAGATACAGCTGTAATGCTAGTACTACTACTATTGCTAGTAACAATACTTTAATGTTAACAATGTTAATAATAATCTCAAGAACTGACATCTGTCAAGTGTTTTGCATGTACCCAGTCCTGGCCTAAGAACATTGCACACTCTATTTCATGTACCTCATCCCAGGTCTGTGGATTGACTCCAATTAGATATCTGTATATAATTGAGGTTAATCCCTATTTTGGAGATTGATTTCTTTGCTATAACTTTTAGTTAGTTTACCTATTCCGTAGATAAGAATATTTTCAAAGCTAATCATATATTCTTATTTGTCCTGTGACTGTGCTCAACTTTTCTACAGTGAAGAATTTTCCACCATGTTTCTTTGTGATTTATTAGTTATGTATTAGAGAGAGCCCATTGTTTCATAGAATTGTATGTTTTCCTGGAATAAGTTTTATTTACCATCATAACTTAAAATATAGGGAAACTGGGAAGATACCAAAAAAGTAAAAAGAAAAAGAAAAGAACTTTGTTTGTCAAAAACCTGCTGGAATATTGCATGCACATGTAAGCACAGAAATACATTTACCATTGACTCTAAGTAAGTTTTTGTGATATTTTTCCTTTAATTGCATTGAGTAAAAGTTTCAAGCTATATTTATTCATTGTTTTAGTTTTGAATACGTTTATCAGTGTAATTTCCTGCACCTTGACATAAAATATACGACACAATTCCTATTCTTTCTGAATTTCAAGGACAGTGATAAGGCTGTACAAGGGTAAGCTTGTTTGTAAAAATTTCCAGCTCAGTTACACAGAAGGGTCTCAAGTATTTCACAGACAATATTAGTCAGACATTTTTTAAAAACAACAAATTCACAAATAAATCTCAATCTCTGATCAGAAGGTTCCAATGGGGTAATATTATCATCTTTTTAGATGAAGGAATTTTATATGAAAATAAATGTCACAATCTGTTATCTGTCTATGGATTCTGTCAGAGTTTAAAATTTAGCTTACATGATGATTTCATAAAAATAAATCAGATGTTTTACTCTTTTCACAAGAAGGGTAATACCTCTGTTAATATCAAGACTACTATGCATACGGTATTACATTGAGGAAAACTATTTAAATAGGAGCATCACGGAAATATTCTGGCTTTGATGGTTATTTTATTATCCTATAAATTATTTACACTTTAAATATTGGGAAGTCATATTAAAATGTTTTGCTAATAATACAATTGGAATTTTTCTGAATAAAAGTAGCTATATAATATTGGTATACAATACAGACCATTGAGTTTCATATATTCCAGTGATCCGATGACCTTGTTGAAACTGCTTTATAAAGATGGATGTTATTCAAAACACTTCTATGTGTTGTAGCTATGTGAGAAGTTGACAAATATTAGTTCTTTATAGAAATTAGAAGATAGCATTTATATATTGTGAGTAAATATACATATTTTATAGCATGAAACTATACACCTATACTTTTAAAATATATTTTACTATTTATATACATTTTATATATTTATAATATATATTTATGTGCTGTGCTTCTTAGAACAAAATTATTTATGAGACTGAAATACTATATATAGATATGTATATATCTATATATTGTGTGTGTGTATTTGTGTGTATATATATATTTTATATATATATTTTTATATGACGAAACCATAAAACCATACGTATGCAATAAAACTGCCAGGAAGAATCATGTAACTAAATGACTTGGAGAACATTGAACACAAATGGTTCACAGTGGACTGTTTGAAGTTTAAAGATCTGGTGGGCCATTAAAGCCCACTAAATTTAAATTGCAACACTTATGGATAAAGCTTAGAATTCAAAACAATGTAAAAATAATAATTTTAAAATAATGTGTTTACTGTCTCATGGTTCAGATATTTGTTGCAAAAATAGAAAAAAATGGTCTGAGCTTAGTATTTTTCAGTATACTTCAAATATTCAGGGAGAAATTTGAGTTTTGCTATGTCTGCATGTATTTTTTAGATGTAGTGTATATGGCCAAAGTCACTTTTTAGACTTGTCAGAAATGGAAAGTTATTTTCTTTACAGTAAAGTAAATGCAGATGGATTCCATGACCTGTAATTGCGGCAATTAATTTTCAGTTCCTGAGATGAGAGCTACTTCTTCTATAATATGGCAATATTTTATGTAAAAATAGTTATATTTTTTATTTGTTTCATCAACAATAATAATTATCTTCAGTTTATTTTTAATGTTGTTAATATATTTGTCATTATGTATTTGAATATAAAAGCAAATTTTTCTTTTGTTATACTTTTAGTTAGCTTAAAATTTATTACTTCCCTTACCCATTCATCTACCAAACTTTTTGCCTTCATAAAAGAGGCTGTTCTGCTGTTTACAACAACGCTGTAAAATTTTGGGATCGTGTTCTCTTTTTGCCTCTGCAATTTAGCTGTTTACTCAAGGAAGTAGCATACATGATGGACTAAGGATGATCAGATACTTGATTTGATTGCTCTCATTTCTGTTGATTTATGTAGAAATCATAGGCCATGTAAAATGTCAGTATTTTTAATGTTTTGATCTTAGATATGAAAGATTTTATATGCTTCTCTAGAATTAAATTTTATATCTTTGCTTGTTGGTATTTATTTTCATTCAGGTGTTTTCATAACTGCATTTCTCAATAATAGTCATGTCCCCAAAAGAATGGGGATTCAATATTTACTGATGAACTTTTTCATAGAAAATGCAGAAAATTTTCTTAAAAAGTAATTAAACGTAACTATGTATGTAAACATTAATAGAAACACACGTATACACATAATTAAAAATAAATTGTATGTGTGTATGTATAGATACTCATATATATGTTATAATGTTTGAGTAAATATATATACGCACACAATATAATGTATATACGTATATTTATGTTGTAATGAAAGTCCTAAAAGCTTTATATATATGTGAAGATAGTGGAAATTTTTATCCTCTAAAGCCTGTGGAACTTTAAGACAAGGGGTTGAAATAGGCTGTTAACCTTGTTCTAGTCAGATTCTACAATTCTGTTTCTTTCCTGCGGGTGAATTGACCTCTGACACCTATTAGCTTTATTTATTTATATTTTTCCTGATCTTCAAACTTCTAAGTATTCTGAACTTTATAACCTCTTCCTTGTTCACTTGTGAGTAGTCTTAAATAAACTATAAAGATTAAAAGTCACAACTCATAATGGGGGGGAAAAATAAACTACCCTTTCAACGATTTACTCAATCATTGTTTATCCTGGAAATTTTTGTTAATAAGTCATTGTCTGAAAGTTATATTCATATGTATTTTCCCCATGTTTCAAATTAGGCAAAGGATATTAGAGACAATAAAGTCACAGAATAAGAGTAAGTGTGGCGTTTTTTAAAACATTGAGTTCTACATGGTAGAAAAAAATCTCATACTCAAGTTAAATTTAACTTCTTAAAGAACTTGATGAAGTTCAAAAAAAGGCAAAAGTTAACTGAAGTATTCATAGAATAGTGAGAAAGAATTTTTTTAAAGAAAAGAGTAAAAGGGTGGGTAAATTGTTCTAGACGACTTTTGCCAAAAGTGAACATCATTTCTCATAGGTAGAATTCAGAAACCTGGATAGTTGAAATTAATGTTAGAAATATAGAAGCTAATTGTAGGTAATTCAGGTTAGTCAGTAGATATTTGCTAGTCCTAGAATATACATCTTTATTAAAGATAGATTACCTGGATGTACAGTATGTTTTTATCATAATATCCTGTAATTTTTCCAATGTCATTAGGATAAGATATAAAAATGCACATATCGTTATAGGCCAGAGAAGAAAACACCACTCTGAGGCAGAAACTGACTTCTTTCTGTTTTCACTGCTTATTTGTTATTTACCTTTAGTTACTAAAACATGTAAGATGATGTATATGCTCCACATCATTTTTGTTATAAGAATCTCTGCAATCATTTTCTGAAGTGAGGATTTAGAAACAATTTTTAAACTAAAAAATGACACATTATCCTAAGAAAAATCAACAGTATCTAAATACAGTCCAATAATAGCATCAGCATTTATATTTGGAAAGTTCTATGTATAATTTTACTGCTAACAATTTCTTTAAAAATACTTTTTAGAAACTTTAAATATGTTTAATAAAATTTGAAAGAACTATTGTCTCAAAGGTCCATTACTTAGCTAGACACTTAATAGAAATTAATAAGTATTTATTGATTTTAACACAAAATATAAAAGTACACTTACAGCATTCATGACTAATGCCATACATCAGAACATTTTATTACCCTTTCTTGAAAATTGGTGTCAGCCTCCCTAAATTATTAGAGTTACAAATGTTTGGCTAATAGTATAGCGTGTGGCACTGTTAGTGTTGGACCATCAGGAATTATGTGATAGAAACAAGGAAATATATAGAAAAATATCTGCTCTCCGGAATATTTTTCTCCTCTTTACTTTTGTAATTTAACATTTCAACACCCTAGTAAAAAGCAAGCAGTATATAGATCATTTGTTCACAGGATTTCCTAAAGTGTGTTTGGATGCATGGCATATCAAACATGCCAAATTCCTTGCCAAAAGTTTTGCTATAGCTTGTTCTGCAATCAGCATATGTTTAAGAAAATTTTTTCTTCCCTTTAATTTCAGGCATCAACTCTCAATTGACTTATAGCATTGCTTCAGGTGATAGCCTTGGGCAGTTTACTGTTGACAAGAATGGTGTACTCAAAGTCCTAAAAGCTTTGGATCGGGAAAGTCAGTCCTTCTACAACTTGGTTGTTCAGGTGCATGACCTGCCACAGATTCCAGCCTCCAGATTCACAAGCACTGCTCAAGTCTCCATTATTTTGTTGGATGTAAATGATAACCCACCGACATTTCTTTCCCCTAAATTGACATACATTCCAGAAAATACACCTATTGATACTGTTGTTTTCAAAGCTCAAGCAACTGACCCAGATAGTGGCCCAAACAGCTATATTGAGTACACTCTGTTGAACCCTTTGGGAAACAAGTTCAGTATTGGGACCATTGATGGTGAAGTGAGGCTCACTGGAGAACTGGACAGAGAAGAAGTTTCTAATTATACTCTAACAGTGGTGGCTACAGACAAAGGTCAACAGTCTCTCTCTTCATCTACAGAGGTTGTAGTTATGGTACTTGACATCAATGATAACAACCCCATCTTTGCACAAGCTTTGTATAAAGTGGAGATTAATGAAAACACACTTACTGGAACAGATATAATACAAGTGTTTGCAGCAGATGGAGATGAAGGCACAAATGGACAGGTTCGCTATGGCATTGTTAATGGTAATACCAATCAGGAATTTCGGATAGACTCTGTCACAGGTGCCATCACTGTCGCTAAACCTTTGGATAGAGAAAAGACCCCTACCTACCATTTAACTGTTCAGGCAACAGATCGAGGCAGCACACCCAGAACTGATACCTCCACGGTCAGCATTGTTCTACTGGATATTAATGACTTTGTTCCTGTATTTGAGCTATCTCCGTATTCTGTAAACGTCCCTGAGAATTTAGGGACACTACCCAGAACAATTCTTCAGGTCAGTATATTTAAATAAAGCAAGTGTTGTCTTAATTATAAGACATCTATTTGAAAACCTCCCCTCTTCTACAGCGTTTACGCTTCCCCTGTTCTCTCCTCATTCTCATCCATAAATGCTCAATTGCAGATACAGCAAATTTTGAAAAGGAAAGGTTTATAAACATCATACCTAAGAACCTCTTAATTTCCTCATCGATGAAACTATTGTATTTTACTAGCTTTCTTTTGTGTATACTCATGTTGCACACATTTATGTATTTGTGTTTTTGAATTTTGTTCCAAAAGGATAATATCTGCACATAGTAAAAAACTAAAATGATGGAAATGTTTGAAAACTTTGTTATAAATATTGTTCTACTCTTTTCCTTCATATATTTAACTACCTAGGTGAAACTGCTCTTAAAAATTTTTATGAAGCCTTCCAAAAATGCTGTGCATTAGCTTTACACATATTTTTACACAAATAGACTAGGGTGATACATACTATAGTGTGCCATTTTTATTTTTTAGTTGAAAATCTAAAAATATATCTTTGGAATCTCTTAACATAGTTTTACCTCGTTGTTTTTTTAATGGAGGCATTTTATTTCATGAGATGCATTATTTGCTTTACTCACATCATGGTATATACTATTCTACAGGTGGTGGCAAGAGATGATGATCAAGGATCTAACAGCAAACTCTCATATGTTCTGTTTGGTGGTAATGAAGACAATGCTTTTACTCTCTCAGCCAGTGGAGAACTTGGAGTAACACAGAGTCTGGATCGGGAAACAAAAGAGCACTTTGTCTTAATGATTACAGCTACAGATTCAGGTAAGTCCAATACACCCTTGTTCATTTGTAAATAATTTCTAGGCCAGGCGCGGTGGCTCACACCTGTAATCCCAGCACTTTGGGAGGCCGAGGTGGATGGATTACTTGAGGTCAGGAGTTCAAGACTAGCCTGACCAACATGATGAAACCCCATCACTACTAAAAATACAAACATTAGCTGGACATGATGGTGCGTGCCTGTAATCCCAGCTACTCAGAAGGCTGAGGCAGGAGAATTGCTTGAACTCAGGAGGCGGAGGTTGCAGTGAGCCGAAATCACACCACTGTTCTCCAGCCTGGGCAACAAGAATGAAACTCATCTCAAAATAAACAAATAAATTAAATAATAATAATTTCTTCATAATATGAGTATGCAGTATTTTCTGTTTGCCATTAAATGAAATATTTGTTCACTTTTACTAATGCTTGAAATTCTGATTGCCTCTATGTTATTGATGGCACATCATTCACTTTATGACATTTATATATAAGTGGCAAGGGCTTAAGGTCATCGCCACCTAAGTCCTATTCCCATAAAATGGAATGAATTGTTGCCCTATAAGCCGATTGAGTACCTCTGGATGTGACCTTACACTCTACTTCCTGAGCTAGGGGCATTTAAAGTACTTTAGCTTTGGAAACATGTAGATGGTTCCAACCACTTCTTCTCTTCTGATAGACATGGGTGAGTGAGTCTGTTAGGAGGAGCTTTCACTAGAAGGTGGGTCAGTATTCAGTGAAGCATTGGTCTAAATGTGCAGGCTGCTCAAGAACCAAGTCCTGGTTCCAGGGAGCCAAACTATAAGTTCCTGATGCCATCAGCCTTGAAAATCAGGGTCAGGGGGAAACCAGGACTTGGAATTATTAGTATAAGGATAAATAACAGAAGTCTAACCCTAATTTCTATTAAATAAGAAATATGCAGATCAGATGTGTGAAGAGTCTGCCCAATAGAGTTATGGAGGATCCTAAGTTATGGAGGGTGAGCAATCAGATTATCAGTAACATTACGATATGTGGAAGCCTGTCACTCAAAGCTTTAAAAATGTTGCTGAAGACCATGATGGGAGGCACAAATGAGTTTCAGTGACATTAGTATCCTAAGTCATGGTGTTTTGGCAGCTCTAAAAATGAAAGCATTAATTAAACCTTGTTTCAAAGCACAGCTCTCCATAGGCACTGTTTTTCGAGTTGCTCTGAATTAGACGGGCATTTCTGAGGCCACTGGTGGATAAATACTCAATTAGATGTCTGAAGTTCACTTTTATGAGTGATACAGAAAACAAAAGTTGTCAGGAAAGTTGAACTGGGTGATCTCGGAATGAATTCCCTAGGATACTCATGAATAACCACTTTTTTCAGGAGAATGTGAGTTTTAGACATCCAGTTTTAGAATCTACAGTTTAATCATATTTTCCAAGAATGAGATCTCTTGACAGAGGACTTAAATTACATATTCACTGTTTTCATTCAAAAGTCAAACTTGTAGATGACATGAGAAATTTCAGAAAAATATGGTATTAGATCCCAGATGCAATGTTTTTCTCAAATCTGTAGTGTTCTAAGGGCCTGGAAAATATCAAAGTGTTTCAAAAAAAGTTTGAGAGTGTAATTCTTTATCTCACAAATCACCTTTCCTTTGCATTTTTTTGAACTATTACCTTAGCCCAGGGATAAGTCAACTTCATCAATATGGCACAGATTGCAGTGGCAGTTTTTAATCATGGAAACCACTAAATGTTTCAATGTGGGAGGGAGAAAACATTACCATTTAAACTATCATCGTATTTTTATTTACTGATTGCATGGTTACAGAGTAGCACATTTGGAAACTCTAACTACTCCTGTCTACTGCTCCAATAAGCTGCAACTACACTATCATATGTATGTGGTGCTAAAAGTTACATTACTAAATTACAAAACCGGAAGAGAGTATAATAATTATATCTCATTTTTCCTGTAGATAATTAAATTGCTAAACAGACTACAATTCCATTACTGATGATATGTTGCTTAGCTATAACAGAAAGTATGGATATTCGGCCTTCATTATGCATTACTTATAGTTATTTCTTCTGGAAATATTTATTGTACCAAGTAGAAACTCATAGGAGGCTAACACATCCACCTGGTATAGTAATGCAGATACTACTACATGGTTTAAAGGAGAATTTGCTCAAAAGCAGTTATGTCCTTCATATGGGTTAGGCATTCTACTCCTAAGTAGCCTTTCTTACAAGAATTTGCCTTACCATTTTCTCATATGTGCAATAAATAAAATAATGTTTTAAATGGAGCAAGTAGCAGGAAATTATCAGGGAAACTAGAAGAGTATACTTTAAAAAATGAATTCAGATAATTAATTTAGAAATGGAAGTATATCCTGTAGTTAAATACATAGACTTTACAGTTAAACCCCAGTTCACATCCTACCTCTGACATTCCCAGCTACATGACCTTCGACAACTTTCTATTCCTTCATGTTTGTATCTATGATTGGAAATACTAATATCTATATGAAAGTTTATTGATCGAATAGATAAAAAGAAATACTTATTTTAGCTATTAATGTCAGTCAGCATGTTTGCTAGACATTTCAAGCTTAGTAAGGCCAAAGTAACACTTTTGACTTCTATTCACCTCCCTACCTTAAATGAATTGCTCCATAGATCATTTCACAATTGCTGAAGGCAAACCTTGTTATTATTCTTCATTCCGCTTCCTCTGTACACCATATCCAACAAATTCATTAACAAGGAGACTCAGCTTCAAAAATGTCCAAAAGTGTCCTGAATTTATCCACTTTTCTTTACCTCCAAAACAACCTCCTTAGTCTAAGCTGGGGTAGTATGATAGCTTGCTAACTGCCTATCTTTTCTCCTGCATGGTGCATTATCCAACAGGCAACCCAAGAACATTTAAAACTATAAATTAGATCATCATACCCTATCTCTTGCATAGAGACCCTGCAATGATTTCTAAGAATAAAATTTAAATGTCTTACCATTGAATACATGGGATTAAATAACTTGGTCTCTGTCCATTTATCTGAACCCCTCCACCACCACCAGCTGCCACCTTTATTTTGAGCCAGAGTTGTGCGCTGGCCCCAGCTCACCCTTTGTCTCCTCTCAGTTCTGCATTTAGTATCATCACATTATTAGATTGTAATTGGCCAACATGGAAGTATTTACACCATGGAAATCAGTAAATGCTTTGAATGTAGTTGGCCTGTTTCTTGAAAGCAGTTGCTAAACATTTACTGAATACTGCCAATGCCAACCAATCAATCAGGCTTCCTTAAAAATGCCAACCTTTCTGCCATGTTGGCCTTTTGCACTTGTAGTTCTCTCTGCCTGGAATTTTCTACTCTACAGCCAGCTATTTGGTTTGGTTTGGTGGGGGAGAAGGGCATCCATGTCATGGTCATTTTGTCATTATTTTAGATAAAATGTCAACTTCTCAGAGAGGACTTGTCTGACCAGCAATGTTATGTTTGCCCTTTCCCTTTTCCCAGTGTCGCTCTATCAACTTACCTCTTTGTGATTTCTTAACACAAATTCCAATCTAAAATTGTGTTCTTCTACGTAAAATATATGAGTATATAGAGTTTGTTTACCTTATCCTTCTCTATCGGATTTCCAGAGAAAGTAAACTTCCTAAGTCTTATTCAAAATGGGATTCTCAGACACACTTAGAAAAGGACCTGCAACATAATAGGTGCTTAATAAATATTTGTTGAATGAGTAAGTTATATTTGTTGAATAATGATAGTTATCATTTGAAAGACAACCTATTATTTTAATATGCAACTGTTATTTATATTTATTTAACATACTTATATTTAGTTTATTGATATATATTCATTGTTTGCAGATTTTTTTAAAAAAACTTCCAAAAGAAAAAAGTGCAAATCATTTTTAACTCATGGCTGAAATTCCAGAAGTTTTTGCTACATTGGTTGTGGTCATTCAAATTGACCTCTCTTTTGAAAAGCAGCACAAGTGTTTAAGGCTTTGTAGTGTTTAGTGTGATGTGACAAATTGCAGTCATATGTAAGGACCCAGTGAAGCATTTTATGGCTTTAATTCAGTTTCAAGTGCTTAAAATACTGCTTGAGCTATATTCTCATGACTTTCCCCTGAACCTTCTGGCTCTGATTCAATTCTGTTATCTATTAGACATTTCTAGACAGGTCATATTGCTACTCTGTGCTTTACTATCCACCTTTTCTTACTTGGGTTCATAAGATTTAATTCAAAACCTGCATGAGCAGAAACTACATGCTTCTGAATAGTTTTTGTTTGTTTGTTTGTTTGTTTTGGAGAGGGAGTCTCGCTTTGTTGCCCAGGCTGGTGTGTAGTGGTGTGATCTTGGCTCACTGCAAACTTTGCCTCCCGGGTTCAAACAATTCTCCTGCCTCAGCCTCCCGAGTAACTGGGACTACAGGCACATGCTGGCTAATTTTTTTTATTTTAGTAGAGATGGGGTTTCACCATGTTGCCCAGGCTGGTCTCAAACTCCTGAGTGCAGACAATCCACCCGCCTCAGCCTCCCAAAGTGCTAGTCTTGAGCCACTGCGCCTGGCCTGAATAGTTTCACCATTCGACAATTCTTTTATACCTGGGCTTCCCAAAGCAAACTATTGTGAATCTTCCATATCTCCCAAATTTCTAAGCACCTTCTAAGCACATGTGGCAATTGGTTTCACATAGCTTAAATATAAGGGCCCATCATTTCACATCAACTTAATATGAAAAATTTGCTTGTTTTAAATTTTATTATGGAAATTTTGGTGTTCACATAAATTATTCCAACAGATATATATTTATGCAAGTAATTTGTCCAGACCTTTTAGAATTTTTTTAACTCAAGATGAGATTATGCCCTCAAAAATAAATTTAAGTGCTGTGAGGCATTAATATCTGCCACTACTCTTTCAGGGAACTGAATTAATGTGTGAGAAAGCAGTAAAACAAACTGGTATGACAGTTTGGGGATGCTACAGTTATACTCAGTGTATATTTTGGAGGAGTTTTTAAAGAAAGCTACATATGAAAAAATTCTAAGTTAGAGAAATCTGACATTAAGTGATGATTTTTTTTTTTGGCCAGGAGGTTTCTTGGAGATGAGCCAGTCCACTTCCTTTATTTTCCAGATAAGAAAATTGAAGGCTGGGATAGATAAGCAGTGTGCTAGAACTTGTAGACCCAGGTAGTGGCAAAGTCAAGTATAATATTTAGAATTTCTGCCTTTCAACTAAATTCTTGCTCATCCATATCATATTCATTAAATTTTTTTAAGGAAATCAGGATATTCCTTAAAATATATTGCTCACTCTCTCCATGAAATAAACTTATAAATATGCAATTTAAAAAATATTTTCTTTTATACTTTATTCATTTCACTTTAATAAATGAAACATTCAACTGCTATTTTTCTTTCCCCAAATAAATAAATGTTTGAAAACATTTTTAAATGAAGCCAAATTAAGTGGAATCAATAATTTCAATATTGGTATTTTGAAAATAAGCTTAAATTTAGACATTGTTTAAATTTAATTGTTAAATAAAGAAGATATAAGGAATTTGTTAGGCTTTATGCCTAGAAGATGATAATATTGGTAATTATCACTGCCAATTATCATTTTGCATTAATTAAAATCAAACCATGATGCTAATTTAATGCATTTTATAAATAAGTTCTGATTACAGTTAGTGATATGGTTTGCCTGTGTCTCCACCAAATCGCATCTTGAATTGTGGTTCCCATAATCGCCATGTGCCATGGGAGGGACCTGGTGGAAAGTTATTGAATCATGGGGGCAGTTATCTCCATGCTGTTCTCCTGATAGTGAGTGAGTTCTTATGAGATCTAATGGTTTTCTAAGGGGATTTTCCCCTTTTGCTCAGCACTTCTCTCTCCTGCTGCCATGTGAAGAAGACGTGATTGCTTCCCCCTCCACTGTGATTGTAAGTTTCTTGAGGCCTTCCCAGCCATGCCGAACTGTGGGTCAATTAAACCTCTTTCCTTTATAAATTACCCAGTCTTGGGTAAGTCTTTATTAGCTGCATGAGAGCAGACTAATACAGGTTACTGATATCATAGAGACTAGGGCACTGCTGTAAAAATACCGAAGTGACTTTGGAACCGGGTAACTGGCAGAGATTGGAACAGTTTGGAGGGTTCAGAATAAGAGAGAAAAATGTTGGAAAGTTTGGAACTTCCTACAGATTTTTTGAAAGGCTTTGACCAAAATGCTGAGGTAGTATGGAAAATGAAGTCCAGGCTGAGGTGGTCACAGATGGAGATGAGGAACTTCTTGGAAACTGGAGCAAAGGTCACTCTTGCTATGCAAAGAGACTGGCAACATTTTGCCCCTGCCCTAGAGATCTGTGGAACTTTGAACTTGAGAGAGATGATTTAAGGTATCTGGCAGAAGAAATTTCTAAATGACAAAGGATTTAAGATGAAGCAGAGCATAAAAGTTCGGAAAATTTGCAGTCTGACATTGCAATATAAAAGAAAAACCCATTTTCTGGGGAGAAATTCAAGCCAACTGCAGAAATTTGCATGAGTAACCAGGAGCTGAATGATAATCACCAAGACAGTGGGGAAAATGTCTCCAAGGCATGTCAGAGACCTTCTCAGCAGCCTCTCCCATCACAGGCCTGGAAGCCCAGGAGGAAAAAATGGTTTCCTTGGAAGGGCCCAGGGCACCCCTGCTGTGTACAACCTAGGGATGTGGTGCCCCACATCACAGTCACTCTAGCCATGGCTAAAAGGGGCCAAGGTTCAGCTCAGGCTGTTGCTTCAGAGGGTACAAACCCTAAGCCTTGGAAGTTTCCATATGGTGTTGAGCCTCCAGGTGCACACAGGTCAACAAGTGAGGTTTGGGAACCTCCGCCTAAATTTCAGAGGATGAAAATAAGCTTAAATTTAGACATTGTTTAAATTTAATTGTTAAGTAAAGAAGATATATGCCTGCTTGGGCATTACCTCATGGAGCTGTGAGAAGAAGGCCAGCATCCTCCAGACCCTAGAATGGTAGCTCCACTGACAGCTTGCAGCTGTGCACCTGGCAAAGCTGCAGGCACTCACCACCAGCCTGTGAAGGCAGCTGGGAGTGGGGCTGCACCCTGCAAAGCCACAGGGACAGAGCTGCCCAAGACCATGGGAGCCCATGTCTTGCATCAACGTGCCCTGGATGTGAGACATGGCGTCAAAGGAGATCAATTTGGAGCTTTAAGCTTTAACTGCCCGTCTGGATTTTGGACTTTCGGGGGCCTGTAGCCCCTTCATTTTGGCCAATTTCTCCCATTTGGAACGGGTGTATTTATCTAATGCCTGTACCCTATTATATCTATGAAGTAACTACTTTGCTTTTGATTTTACAGGCTCATAGGTGGAAAGGATGTACCTTTTCTCGGATGAGACTTTGGACTTGGACTTTTGAGTTAATGCTGAAATAAGTTAAGACTTTGGGAGACTGTTGGGAAGGCATGATTGTGTTTTGAAATGTGAGGACATGAGATTTGAGAGAGGCCAGGGACAGAATGATATGATTTTGCTGTGTGCCCACCCAAATCTCATCTTGAATTGTAGTTCCCTTAATCCCCACGTGTCCTGAGAGGGACCTAGTGGGTGGTAATTAAATCATGGGGGCAGTTACCTCCATGCTGTTCTCCTAATAGTGAGTGAGTTCTCAGGAGATTTGATTGTTCTATAAGGGCTTCACCCCACTTCACTCTGCACATCTCATTTTTCTCTCTCCTGCTGCCTTGTGAATAAGGATATGTTTGCTTCTGATTCTGCCATGATTATAAGTTTCTTGAGGCCTCCCAAGCTCTGGGTTAATTGTGAGTGAATTAAGCCTCTTTCCTTTATAAATAACCCAGTCCCAGGTATGTCCTTATAGCAGTGTGAGAAGGGATTAACACAGTCAGTGAGACTATTACACTTCTATGGGCTTATTGATATTTAACAAGTCTCTTAATATTGCTTTTTCACAAAATGTTTATAGAGCACTCTACTCCAGATATTCTTCTAGGTCCTGAAGATAGGCTGGTGAAGAGGTCTCTGTCTTTATACAGCTAACATTACAATCACAAAAATAGACAGTAAAAAATAAACAATATAGTATATAGATTGGGAGTGTTATGAAACATGATGTGGTTAAATAAAGCAGATTAACTGGCTAGAGAGTGTTAAGTACTTACATATTTTACCCATTTTGAAAGTTGAATCTTTGGACTTGATGGTAGAATTGGAAGTATAGGAACCTACAAAAAGGCACGAATCAGGCATGAGTCCTAGAATATTTGAATGAACAATTTGGAGATGGGGAGAAAAAAGATTTTAGGGCAAATTACCAAGACTTAGTTTTTGGACATATTATGTTTGAAATATTATAACAAATTGAGATGTCATGTAGAAAGTTAAATATAAAAGTTTAGTTCTCAGGGAAGACATTCAAGTAGAGCTACATCTCAGAAAGTCATAAACATTAGATGATATTCATTATATGCACACTTAGTGCTTGTAAGTTCCAGAATATGTACTATATTATCTCATTTAATCTCACAGTAGCCCTGAAAGTTAGGCACTAGTATCTCAATTTTATGGATTTATAAAACAACCAACAAAAATTTGTGTTATAAAAGCTAAACAACTTGTACTGCCCATTCAGCTGTTTGTCAGTGACTACAGGATTTGAGGCCAATCCACTTAACAGGGGATGATTTCTTAACAATTATTTACCAATTCCCAAATGTCAGCCTGTCTACCATATTCTGTTTTATATAGACTATGTTTATACGAATTTCTTCTCTTTGGATTAAATTTTATTTTTATATTAAAGAGAACATTAGTTTAGGAAGCAAAAAATCTTGCGGTTCTCTCTAAGTAAAATAGCTGGTAAAGTCATAATATTCATTAATTAGAAATCACAGCATTATTCCCTTAATAAATAAAAAATATGTATCCAAGGGTTTTATTAAGTATAAAGTACAAAGCAAATCTCAGATATTATACTATGAACATACATACATATGATATGCTCATACCTGCATAGACAATGCAGTCAGTTGGGCTGTATGTTTGCATTGAATTTGGGGGTAGGAGATTAATCTGTGCACAAATTAAATATGTTATCCTTTGTCCTTTATAGATAATTCACAGTCTGTTGTACTAAAGGAATATAGAGATTCAGTCTCTAGATTGGGCACAAAAGTTTAGTTGTGAAGTATTTGTGTGTCAGCATAAATAGTGGGTCTTCAGGGAACAGTTCAGTTATTAGCATTTCTAATTAAGGTCATTTATCATCCAACTGAAAGGGAATATATTTCATTCTTATGCAGGGATTGAAAATTGCTTTTTAATGGAGGGAAACATGCTGTTTTTGCAAAGTTAATGCTAAAAGCTAAAAGGACTGATCATCATGCTTTATTTTATTGGTGAGCATCTGATAATATTTTGAACTGTTGTCTGTCACATTATTTAGTTGAAGCTGGTCATTGCATTATAAATGGCTCTGTAATCAAAAGAGAGGTCAGAATTGTGTAATATGACATTTTACATCCGAAGATAATTGTTTTTAAATATTCCAGAAAGATCACATTTTGTCAATATTATTTGTGGGAATGTATGATAGAAAAGTTTGCCTTGTCTGTTATGATCAACATTTTTAATAATGAAAATTGCTTGAAAACTTTTAAGGCCCCAATAATTCTATAAATCAAATCATGCTAGAGTTGCCTTCAATTACCAGACATGAAATGCATTTGACTTAATTTTATTTTTGAGTCTCAGGCAGCTTTTGTTATTTCCATTGGCATATTTGTCATAGATGGGAATCTTGTTTCCAAAGTTGATAATTGGTTATTGTTTTAATTCCTCTTATTTGTAGCAGACTTTATATGAAGTTTGTTAGTGATCTAAGTATTATTCTAAATCATTTATTTAAATAGCATTCTTTTAAATCAGCTACTGTTTAGTCAGAAAAAAATATTTCTACATAGAATTTTATTTGTGTTTTCTTAAGATAAAACTCCAAAAACATTTAATTTCCAAAATTCTATTGAATAAGAGCTAAAGTTGCCATCAGGTTCCATAGAATTGAAATTTGATAAAACAGTTTCAATCTATTATTCATTTACTCCATGTAAACTACAAATCTGAGTATACAAAGTAAATTAAACTTTGAAATGGCAATAAACTATGATTAATATTTATGATAAAATTTATATAAACTGAATGATAAAGATTATATAAAATCAAAACCAACATGATTTCATTATGAGGATTTCATCATTTTCAAAAAAGTTTTCTAATTCTATCTTTTTGAAACAATCCTTTTTTAAAGCTTATTTTGATAAGTATTCTTAAATATATAATTTGGTATTTTCACTCAGGAGGCAGGCAGAGGTAGGTTGAGTTTAAAATTGTGTGGTAGCCTCTAGTGTTTCAGAGTTTCAATAACTGTGTTGAGATTTTTGGGTTTCTTTAATGTCCTCCAAATAGTAATTCCTCATAATGTGCTTTTTGCAGGCATAAAATATTTGGTTATTATTATTTTTTATTTTATAATTTTTAAAAATTGTGATAAGATGTACTTATCATTACATTTCTCATTTTAACGATTTTTTAAGTGCATGGGTTAGTGATTAAGTATATTCACTTTGTTGTGCAATTTTTCAGTGGCATTGTCATAACTTTACTAAATTGATTATTTTAGTTTTACTTCATGCCTTTATTTAGTATGTAATTTATCTTAAGGAAATATAGTGTTTTTGATAGATTCCTATGCAAAAATAATGAAAAAAAATTAAGGGTATATATATCTAATTTATATAAGCATATATATAGAACTAATTAGCAGCAATACATTATTTTATAAAACAGAATTTTTAAAATATAGAGGTGTTGGTAATATTTAAAATGTTACATACTGTTTGTTTTATGTATTTTTTCATTCAAATTTAAATCTAACCACATAATCTTCAATGCTAATATAGGATGACTGAATTTCAATAAATTTTTTAGTGGATGCCTTACGTACTGTGAGAAAAATAAGTTTACTTCATGGGGAAAAAAAGAAGCTAATACTTTATTACAAAAAACACACCCCTAGTCAGGGGACCCATTCACCAAATATTTGATGTCGAGAAAGAAAATGGCTTTGTTGCAAAGCAACAGAATTAAGTTAAGCAGAATTCTATTTCTGCTGAATAGCTTTTTATGTTTCAGGGAAGTATTTTTAATTTATAGTTGCTAATATAAAAAATGTAATCTTCCTGACATTTGAACTTCAATCATTTAAACTCATTCATTACACTTATTATCTGTGTATATTCTGATAGAGCAGTGACCTGAAACTTTTTTCTTTTTTCAAATCTTATTTTAAGTTTTAGGCTGGGTGCGGTGGCTCACATCTGTAATCCCAGCTCTTTTGGAGGCTGAGGCAGGAGATCACTTGAGGTCAGGAGTTCAAGACTAGCCTGACCAAGAAGGTGAAACCCTGTCTCTACTAAAAATACAAAAATTAGCCAGGTGTGGTGGCATGTGCCTGTAATCCCAGCTACTTGGAAGGCTGAGCCAGGAGAATCGCTTGAACCCGGGAGGCGGAGGTTGCAGTGAGCCGAGATCACACCACTGCACTTCAGCCTGGGCAACAAGAGCAAAACTCTGTCTCAAAAAAAAAAAGTCTTATTTTAAATTTTCTTGAATTTCATTTGATATATTTGAGCTGACTAAGCTACCAGTCTTAAAGGCAATGCTAGTTATTAGTTTAATAGTTTTTCATACTTGAGTATAAAATGTGACTCACACAAGGCCCAGGGTTAACTGTGGTATCATGAATAATTGGAAGATTAACCTGTGTACAGTCTCTCTCTCTCTCTTTGTCTCTCTCCCCATGAGTGCGTGCATGTGCACAATTTGCTTTGTGTAAACTTTAAGATATGCCATTCAGAATTTGGGTTTTCTTTTTTGGCTATTTTCTCTAAAAAATGAAGATTTTTATCACTTTATTCATGTTTATCTTACATTTGTGTTTATATGAATACATATATGCATACATATGTACACACACGTACACAACTTTACAAATTTAAATTTGAAATTGTTTTCATCTGACTACTAATTGTAATTAGGCTTTTGACTTTTAACCGGAGTTCTGACTTCTAATTCAAATATCCACTGCATCTTCCTAACCTCTACAATTACAAGTTTCTGAGACCTTGACTTTTAATTTTATTTGTATATTTTACCCCTTTCATTGGCTCACTGTCCTCTATAGGGAGCCCGTGTCATTATATCCTGCCTCTTTGTGATTGCATCTGGTTTTCATAAATCAATCCCAGGTGGAATTGAACAATTTTGCCCTGTTACGCCACTACCTATATAATTCATCATTATCAGATCTATTTGAGCTAAACATTGGCCCTAGTATTCTGACTCTTCTCATGGGATTCACATTTAATTGGGACCTTCTGTTTCTAAGTAGTACACTATCTGCAAAACTTTGACCTTTGTCTGTAGTCTTGTTCTCTGACCCCAGCCTTAGGCTAAGTCCCAGACTATAAAAGTATAGTCTTAGATTGTATATTTCTAGAAGTGTTCAATTATGTGAACTTTCATCCATGTAGACCGGGTTTTCATATAGAAAATGAGAGAAAGAGTTAATACAGATACAGCACAAGACCTAATGGTATGCATTATGGGTTAATATAAAAATTAATTAAACACAATTATTCCTGTTTTCAATTAACTTATAACTTAATAGGACATGACTGGAGTATGTTGATAATTATAATAATATAGAGCAAAACATCTGCAATAAGAGTGGCAGAGTTTTATCTGAGCTTAATTAACTTAGAAAAGATTTTTTTTAAAAATTCAAAACTGGCTGTCTGTCTATTCTGGCTAAATGAAAATTGGTTAAGTTCTTTGGGTCTTACGTTGTTTAACAAAATCAAAAAAGAATACCTACTTTATGGAATCTGTGCATTAAATGAGCAATTCATGTATAAAATATATATAGATCTGGTATCAAATGTGTTCAATGAAATATGTGTAACACATACATGTATATATATGCACCTATATTTCAATTTAGATATAAATATATGAGCAAGGTTTACAGATAATGACTCTGATTTCAGTTTTTGACACACTAATGTTGAGGCTCTTCAGTAACTTGCAAGAGCAGACCAACAAATAGGCAGCTGGATCTGACAGCCCAGAGGCAGCAGAAAGCTTTGGACGGAAGATAAAGTAATAGTAAACGTTATGCAGCACTTCAAATACGATGTATCCACTACATGGTGGGAAACAGTAATACTCCAAAGAACCTCTCCACGCAGTTAAAAGGAAGGGTTACATCACACACCGGGGTCTGTCCTGGGGTGGGATGAGGAGGGAGGGAAAGCATTAGGAGATATACCTAATGTAAATGATGAGTTAATGGGTGCAGCACACCAACATGGCACATGTATACATATGTAACAAACCTGCACGTTGTGCACATGTACCCTAGAACTTAAAGTATAAAAAAAAAAAGAAAAAAGCAAGCACACAGACACAGAAAAGCAACAACAAAAACACAGCATCTTCATTCAATTAGCACATAAAAGAAGTGCCAAGATCTGTGGTCGCCAAGGACTAGGGAGTTTGTGTCACTAATCTGGCACAAATGCAGTGAAAATAAGATTCACTTGAAATTAAGAGACATTCCATTTTTCTCCCTTGATTTCATTTTTCTGCGTAAAGCTGATTTGGAGGTTATGCTATCAGTCAACAAGCAAGAGGTTGTAGTGGGATGGAGGGTTGGTAAGCCCCATTCACAAGAATAATAGTCAAACATATTGGAGGCACGATTCAAATTTCAGGTTAGTTAAATCTCAGTAAGAGACTTAGAAATGTAGAACAAAATTTATGTAAGGTTTCCTATGAAAAAAAATTTTTTAAACTAACAAGATTTGTGTGCACATTTCCTGGGGCAACAAGAAAGTTGAGACAGTTGCAGAAATTGTACTTCACTTTTCTTGAGGTGGGAAAAAAAAATAAGAAGAGAACTCCAAGTGCTTATGAAGTGAGTTGTGGCTGATAATAAGGGGAGAAAAGGGGTACTCTAGAGAAAGTTCTTGGCTTGAAAACAGACTCATGTAGATGTAGAATCACCTATGGGGTTGATTGTGGCTTAAGGATCGTCTGCCAGTCTTGAGAATCATTTACTAATCTCAAGGATCAACAAATGATCCTCAAGCCAGAATTGTCTGTTGTCACATTGAGTGCTTTGAAAATCATCTGGAAAAATAAGTTGATATTCTTTGGTATGAACACAGTTGAGATTGAACTTGCTGTAAGCTTTCCTTGATAAACAGGGCTTGTTTTTTACTCCCCCCAGCATTTGCTTTCTAACTCAGAAAATGTATCTACAGTAATATATGGTTTACAGACAAAGAAAGAAATCACATATTCTTGTCCAAATGATTCAGTCATAATTTAATGTGGTTTTCCATATGTGTATCACCAGACACTTTAGAATACCAAATATTAATGTAAAGACTTTGACTGGCGGTTACTTATTTTCTAATTGTGAATTACAGCACAATGTGTATCAGAAATATTGAGATCTTTCTTGAAATCTCACTTAAGTCTTAAAATATCACATTTAAAAGTGTCCAATTTACTATGTCTTCCATAAAGCTGTGAATTTTTAGAGAGCTAAATGTCTCATGTATTTTTACCACAAGTGAATCATTGAGAGGAATTATGATTGAAAATATTTTCCTGAATAATATGCGACTGAATTGAAAGGTTTGGGGAGGGGGCAGAATCCTGAGAGCTGTAATACAGAAAACTATATAATAAAAAATGACTTTTTATATGTCAATTTCTGTGAGTTTTTGGGTCTCTAAAACAAGTACAAGAAGAACAATGGGTAACATGGAATAGAATTTATGTGCTAGGTAGTGTCCTAAGCACATTACATTTTTCTCAATACCCCTTTGGGGTAGAGTCTATTATTATTCTCATTTTATGGATGAAGATTGATTTTTAGTGAGTAGAGTGAAATATCAGTAAAAGAGATTAAAGAACCCTGCGTCTCCTCCCATCCTTTGCCTCTCTGGAACCTTGATTAATGTATCCCCCTTTTGGTTTCTTTCTCTCTTCCATGACACCTCCTTTTGCTCACACAAATGCACATATATTCCCTAGGTAATTTTTTTTTATGCAACTGGTGGGAACTCTACTAACATTATTCAAAGCATTAACTTCCATTTCATAAAATCGTATATAGTGAAACACACATTCAAGAAATTTAAGCCAAACATTGGTACTCAACAATACACTCCAAACTATTTATTTTAGCCTTAATAAATTGCTTGTGAGAAATTTAAAATCTATGCCAAGATTATTGTGCTCAAATGTCCCACAAACTTAAGCTGGCCAGTAGTGAAGGTCCCTCCCTGTTGGGCCTCTTCTCCACCTTCTGCCTGGTGCTCTTCTAGGCTCAGCGACAGCACTGCTTGTCCAGACCCCCAAAGCAGCACAAGAAGCAGCACTGTTCCCCCTACTGGCAGTACCTTCCAGCTTCTTGTCAGTGGTAAAGACTCCAGGGCTGCTTTACATGGGTCACATCTCAGTGACATTCCTCACTAGGTCTGTGGCCTTGAAAAAGCTACTTAAACTTTCTAAACTTGAGCTTACTCATATACCAAATGGAGATGACAGCAGTGCTGATTTATGGGGATTAGATAAGACAGTTTATGTAAACTTCTTAAACCAGTGCATGCATATCTAAGGACTAAACAAATATTTACTGTTATTGATATTTCTTTTAATATGTTGCATGGAATTTTTACAGTTTTATTTGATGTGTTTCTCCATTGTATCCTACATTCATATCTATTTTGTTGTGTGTGTGAAATATTTGTTGCATAATTTTACCATTGCTTACAGTAAGCAAGTACTAAAAAGGCATTTACATTTTTTTTAGTTTATAGTTCATTATGCATATTACCAATAGATTGAGGGCTATTTTTCCCTTTAGTGTAAAATCAAACACTAATAGGTAAGATTTCTGCAGTCATAAACTTTATGTTAAATTTTTAGATATTTCTTAGACATCAAAATTTTTTGACTATTTTTATGTTAATTTAAATGAAACACTTAATATAAAATATCTTATGATATATATATATGGCAACCATTTCATTCCATAATTTCCCCATCTGTTGATTTTGGTTCCTATACACACATCTGAGCATAAAAGCTCATTGGTACTAGGCCACAAGTAATTACAATCTAAGAACGTAGAAAAATGATTGAATAGTGGTAAAGGAAATACCAGCAAATCACAAGACTATTAGAAAATAATATTGTAAGGTTGTGAATCTCAATACCATTCTGTGATAATGAGGGCACTCCGTAAACATTTTACAAACAAATGAATGAATGGCTTTATTTACATAATATTGAATGGCAAAGTAAAGTAGAATTTAAGTGTCATATTAAGGGAAATAACTTTATTGAAGGTAAAGTAGTATCTTAAGCAGAAAAGGAGAGTATCTGGGATTTTATTTTATTTTACATAAATAAAGTTAAATGAATCTTCATTGTTTCTATTTAGAAGAGTTTGAGTTTGAAAAACGGTTTTGAAAACACAACCAACAGCAGATAATTTGTCTTTCAGTTATGGGGACAGCCACAGAATTCCAACCCATATGGCATTTAGCCTTCACCACAAAATTAGTCTAGTACAGATAGTGTGGCCCAAGTGTTTGGCAGATGTTGGGTTTTCACCATATATTGATAACAGCTGGAACAGGAAATAAAAATGAATCATTTCACGTTACGTTGAATTTTAAATAGAAGCAGCACAAATGATTCTGAGTTAGCTTATCATTATAAAGTTATTTTAGCACGTGGAAGATAACACTTTTGAGATATAACTTGAAGCTTTTTTTTCTCTCCCACAGACAGTATGAGAAAGGGATTTAAATACCTGAGAGACTCTGGAATTTGTGATAGTAACAATGATAGTCACAGCTGAGAGTCCAGTTTTTAACATTACCTTGTTAGTTGGCCAGCTCTTCCATGCCTGTGGGTATTCTTCAAATCTGGTTTTGCGCTATTTTAATGTAATTTCAGAGAAATTACCAGTAGTGCCTCTTTTGTGGCATTCAAATGATATTGTTGTGTTCTACATTGTTGAATCAGCACCTTTAAAATAGAATAAGAGCATGACATATACTTTTCGTGCAGAGTTACTAGGAAAGAGTTGAAATTCTAGTTCACAAATGAAAACATTTTTCTTGTAACAAAATTAAAAATCACTCAATCACTTACGTGTTCAGAAATTTTACTGTGAGGTTTCCTAAATTCTCTTTAGTAATTTTGTCTACAGCTAATTTTTGTTAAATTTGTTATTTTTTGTTTATAAACATTGAGACTTGATTTTCTTTTCTTTTTAGGATCCCCTGCCTTGACTGGAACTGGAACAATCAACGTCATAGTAGATGATGTCAATGACAATGTCCCCACATTTGCCAGTAAAGCATATTTCACAACAATTCCTGAGGATGCACCAACTGGAACAGATGTTTTATTGGTAAATGCCTCAGATGCTGATGCTTCAATGAATGCAGTTATAAGGTCAGTACATTTTCCTTTGTAAAGTTCGGCTGTTTTCTCATTAAACATTAGTTTTTGAACTACATGAATATAATGTTTAATTTAAATGAACATCATATTAACACATATCCTATTCTTGTTGTCCATTGCTGATAGCCAGCAATTCATAAAATGAGGATTCAAACAGTAAACATTTTACTTATTACTCTAAGATTTTATTTAATTTTTATTTTATTTATGTTTTTATCATATCTCATGGTTTTGTGGTTTGGGACTACACTGGATGCTTCTGTCTCATGAGGTTGACTGCTGGCACTTCACAGTATTTACATGGTGACTGGATGATCTGGAGGGCCCAAGATGACTTTGCATGCCTCCTGCCTTGACAGGGTTGGTTGGAAGGTTCAGGATCATCTAGGCCCCCTCTGTCCTCAAGTAGTCTCAGAACTTCCTGATGTGGTTCTTTAGCAAAGCAGTTGGACTTTTTACTTGGTGGTTCTCAACTCCAAGAGCCACAAGTGAAAGCTCCCAGAACTCTCAAAGGTCAGACCAAGATGTGCCATAGCAGCACTTCTATAATACTCTGTTGGTCAAAGCAGTGGTGGCCAGCCCAGATTCACTGTGAGGAGAAACATGCATCACTCATTGATTGGAGAACTGTCAAAAAATTTTGACCATTTTTATTCCACTACTAGCCCCAATAAGAATATTTGTGTATTCTTCATTTAGTAAATGTATTTTACTTTGCTTAAATCCTCTTAAAATTGAGAACACAAATATAATAACTTGTTCAGAGAGGATGTGAAAGAAATTTGAGTTGCAACATTTTATTGACCTAGCTTGTCCCCTTCTTCTATATCTATTCTAAACTACAAGAAATGAAGATTTCCAAATGTTCTAGAGAAAAACTCACACACATAAATATTTTATACCCCTCCTCCACTTTCTATAGGCTGGTATTAGGTAAATTAGAGTTGGTTAGATGGCAATGAAAGTAATGGAGCAGAAGATAAAATTTGAGACATTAAGAATTATCAGCTATGGGTACCAGATATACGGATATGGTAATGAGCTGATTTGTGTCTTATTTTGTTGTTTGTTACCAATTTTCTTTTAACAAAATCATTTTGGAAAACTGGCTTTCACCACACAAATTTTAAGAAACACATTCAGACCACAATACTTGGTCTCTCTAAGAAATGACCTTTAAGCTGAAAGGACTGAGCTGTGGGATGGAATTAAGCTCGTTATTTTATCTAAGAAGGTCAGCATGTCTGGACCAGAGTGAGAAACGAGTCAGAGAGGTAGGCAGGGGCTAAATCATGCAGGCCATATACAGGCCATATACGTCATGATACAGAATTGGGGTTTTCCAATTTACCTTTAGGTGAGAAACTACTGGGGAGTTTTAAACAGAAGAGACACATAAACTGGTCTACAATTGGATAGAATCTGATGAGAGAGGATTTATGGAGAGAAACCAGTGCACCATTTAGGCACTAATTAATATAGTTATCCAAGTAGAGTAACTCTGTACTTATGTGGAGAAATGAAAATTGGGCAAATAGATTTGGGGCATGCCTTTGAAATTGGATGTGAGACAGGAAGGGGAACATCACACACTGGGGCCTGTCATGGGGTTGGGAGAGTGGGGAGGGATAGCATTAGGAGATATACCTAATGTAAATGATGAGTTAATGGGTGCAGCACACCAACATGGCACATGTATACATATGTAACAAACCTGCACGTTGTGCACATGTACCCTAGAACTTAAACTATAATAATAAAAAAAAACAAAGAAATTGGACGTGAGATCAAATGAAAGAGAGAAATCAGAATCATCTAAGTTTTCCACTCAAACACCTAGGCAGATCATGATATGATATCATTTACTGAAATGGGTAGCATTGAAGGAAGAACAGTTTTGTGAGAAATCAGAAGTATTTTATTTGAATACAGTTTCAAATGACTGATACTCATTCATTTAGAGATACAGTTAGGAAGCTGGAGATACGAGTGTGGAGCTTAGGGTTGGGGTTAGGGCTGGATATACACATTTGAGAGTCATCAGTGTTTAGAGGACATTTAAAACCAATAAACTGAATGAGAACACTTTTGTGGAGTGTATTAGTCTGTTCTCATGCTGCTAATAAAGACATACCCAAGACTGAGTAATTTATAAAGAAAAAGAAGTTTAATGGACATACAGTTCCACATTGGCTGGGGAGGCCTCACAATCATGGCAGAAGGTGAGGAAGAGCAAAATCACGTCTTTCATGGTAGCAGGCAAGAGAGCTTGTACAGGGGAACTCCCATTTATAAAACTACCAGTTCTTGTGAGACTTATTCACTACCACAAGAACAGTATGAGCGAAACTGCCCCCATGATTCAATTATCTCCACCTGACCCTGCCCTTGACACATAGGGATTATTTTTATTTATTTATTTATGTATTTTTTTTGAGATGGAGTCTTGCTTTGTCGCCCAGGGTGGAGTGCAGTGGCACAATCTCAGCTCACTGCAGCCTCTGCTTCCCAGGTCCAAGCGATTCTCCTGCCTCAGCCCCTTGGGTAGCTGGGATTACAGGTGCACGCCATCACATTTGGCTAATTTTTGTATTTTTAGTAGAGACGGGGTTTCACCATGTTGGCCACACTGGTTTGAACTCCTGATCTCAGGTGATCCACCCACTTCGGCCTTCCAAAGTGCTGGGAGTACAGGCATGAGCCACCACGCCTGGCCGACACATGGGAATTATTACAATTCAAGGTGAGATTTGAGTGAGTACACAGCCAAACCATATCAGAGAGAGTATAGCAGGATAAGGAAAGGGGCACTAGAACCAGTCACTGGGAATTCTCCAACACTTAAAAGGTAGGTTTAGACCGGAGCTGTTCCTATTCGACCATCTTGGAGTTCCCTTTCATGGTCAAGGAAAGGGGTGACAGACGGCACCTGGAAAATCGGGTCACTCCCATCCGAATACTGCGCTTTTCCGACGGGCTTAGGAAACAGCACACCAGGAGATTATAGCCCGCACCTGGCTTGGAGGGTCCTACGTCCACGGAGTCTCGCTGATTGCTAGCACAGCAGTCTGAGATCAAACTGCAAGGCGGCAGCGAGGCTGGGGGAGGGGCGCCCGCCATTGCCCAGGCTCGCTTAGGTAAACAAAGCAGCCGGGAAGCTCGAACTGGGTGGAGCCCACCACAGCTCAAGGAGGCCTGCCTGCCTCTGTAGGCTCCACCTCTGTGGGCAGGGCACAGACAAACAAAAAGACAGCAGTAACCTCTGCAGACTTAAATGTCCCTGTCTGACAGCTTTGAGGAGAACAGTGGTTCTCCCAGCATGCAGCTGGAGATCTGAGAACGGGCAGACTGCCTCCTCAAGTGGGTCCCTGACCCCTGACTCCCGAGCAGCCTAACTGGGAGGCACCCCCCAGTAGGGGCAGACTGACATCTCACACGGCCGGGTACTCCTCTGAGACAAAACTTCCAGAGGAACAATCAGACAGCAGCATTCGCGGATCACGAAAATCCGTGGTTCTGCAGACACCGCTGCTGATACCCAGGCAAACAGGATCTGGAGTGGACCTCTAGCAAATTCCAACAGACCTGCAGCTGAGGGTCCTGTCTGTTAGAAGGAAAACTAACAAACAGAAAGGACATCCACACCAGAAACCCATCTGTACATCACCATCATCAAAGACCAAAACTAGATAAAACCACAAAGATGGGGAAAAAACAGAGCAGAAAAACTGGAAACTCTAAAAAGCAGAGCGCTAGTCCTCCTCCAAAAGAGCACAGTTCCTCACCAACAACGGAACAAAGCTGGACGGAGAATGACTTTGACGAGTTGAGAGAAGAAGGCTTCAGACGATCCAAACTACTCCGAGCTACAGGAGGAAATTCAAACCAAAGGCAAAGAAGTTGAAAACTTTGAAAAAAATTTAGACGAATGTATAACTAGAATAACCAATACAGAGAAGTGCTTAAAGGAGCTGATGGAGCTGAAAGCCAAGGCTTGAGAACTACATGAAGAATGCAGAAGCCTCAGGAGCCGATGCAATCAAATGGAAGAAAGGGTATCAGTGATGGAAGATGAAATGAATGAAATGAAGCAAGAAGGGAATTTTAGAGAAAAAAGAATAAAAAGAAATGAACAAAGCCTCCAAGAAATATGGGACTATGAGAAAAGACCAAATCTGCGTCTGATTGGTGTACCTGAAAGTGACGGGGAGAATGGAAACAAGTTGGAAAACACTCTGCAGGATATTATCCAGGAGAACTTCCCCAATCTAGCAAGGCAGGCCAACATTCAGATTCAGGAAATACAGAGAACACCGCAAAGATACTCTTCGAGAAGAGCAACTCCAAGACACATAATTGTCAGATTCACCAAAGTTGAAATCAAGGAAAAAATGTTAAGGGCAGCCAGAAAGAAAGGTCTGGTTACCCACAAAGGGAAGCCCATCAGACTAACAGCAGATCTCTCGGCAGAAACCCTACAAGCCAGAAGAGAGTGGGGGCCAATATTCAACATTCTTAAAGAAAAGAATTTTCAACCCAGAATTTCATATCCAAACAAACTAAGCTTCATAAGTGAAGGAGAAATAAAATACTTTACAGACAAGCAAATGCTGAGAGATTTTGTCACAACCAGGCCTGCCTTACAAGAGCTCCTGAAGGAAGCACTTAATATGGAAAGGCACAACCGGTACCAGCCGCTGCAAAATCATGCCAAAATGTAAATACCATTGAGACTAGGAAGAAACTGCATCAACTAACGAGCAAAATAACCAGCTAACATCATAATGACAGGATCAAATTCACACATAACAATATTAACTTTAAATGTAAATGGACTAAATTCTCCAATTAAAAGACACAGACTGGCAAACTGGATAAAGAGTCAAGACCCATCAGTGTGCTGTATTCAGGAAACCCATCTCATGTGCAGAGACACACATAGGCTCAAAATAAAAGGATGGAGGAAGATCTACCAAGCAAATGGAAAACAAAAAAAGGCAGGGATTGCAATCCTAGTCTCTGATAAAACAGACTTTAAACCAACAAAGATCAAAAGAGACAAAGAAGGCCATTACATAATGGTAAAGGGATCAATTCAACAAGAAGAGCTAACTATCCTAAATATATATGCACCCAATACAGGAGCATCCAGATTCATAAAGAAAGTCCTGAGTGACCTACAAAGAGACTTAGACTCCCACACAATAATAATGGGAGACTTTAACACCCCACTGTCAACATTAGACAGATCAACGAGACAGAAAGTTAACAAGGATACCCAGGAATTGAACTCAGCTCTGCACCAAGCGGACCTAATAGACATCTACAGAACTCTCCACCCCAAATCAACAGAATATACATTTTTTCAGCACCACACCACACCTATTCTAAAATTGACCACATACTTGGAAATAAAGCTCTCCTCAGCAAATGTAAAAGGACAGAAATTATAACAAACTGTCTCTCAGACCACAGTGCAATCAAACTAGAACTCAGGATTAAGAAACTCACTCAAAACCGCTCAACTACATGGAAACTGAACAACCTGCTCCTGAATGACTACTGGGTACATAACAAAATGAAGGCAGAAATAAAGATGTTCTTTGAAACCAACGAGAACAAAGACACAACATACCAGAATCTCTGGGACACATTCAAAGCAGTGTGTAGAGGGAAATTTATAGCACTAAATGCCCACAAGAGAAAGCAGGAAAGATCCAAAATTGACACCCTAACATCACAATTAAAAGAACTAGAAAAGCAAGAGCAAACACATTCAAAAGCTAGCAGAAGGCAAGAAATAACTAAAATCAGAGCAGAACTGAAGGAAATAGAGACAAAAAAACCCTTCAAAAAATAAATGAATCCAGGAGCTGGTTTTTTGAAAGGATCAACAAAATTGATAGACTGCTAGCAAGACTAATAAAGAAAAAAAGAGAGAAGAATCAAATAGACGCAATAAAAAATGATAAAGGGGATATCACCACCGATCCCACAGAAATGCAAACTACCATCAGAGAATACTACGAACACCTCTATGCAAATAAACTGGAAAATCTAGAAGAAATGGATAAATTCCTCGACACACACACTCTCCCAAGACTAAACCAGGAAGAAGTTGAATCTCTGAATAGACCAATAACAGGATCTGAAATTGTGGCAATAATCAATAGCTTACCAACCAAAAAGAGTCCAGGACCAGATGGATTCACAGCCAAATTCTACCAGAGGTACAAGGAGGAACTGGTACCATTCCTTCTGAAACTATTCCAATCAATAGAAAAAGAGGGAATCCTCCCTAACTCATTTTATGAGGCCAGCATCATCCTGATACCAAAGCCTGGCAGAGAACACAACCGAAAAAGAGAATTTTAGACCAATATCCTTGATGAACATTGATGCAAAAATCCTCAATAAAATACTGGCAAACCGAATCCAGCAGCACATCAAAAAGCTTATCCACTGTGATCAAGTTGGCTTCATCCCTGGGATGCAAGACTGGTTCAATATACACAAATCAATAAATGTAATCCAGCATATAAACAGAACCAAAGACAAAAACCACATGATTATCTCAATAGATGCAGAAAAGGCCTTTGACAAAATTCAACAACCCTTCATGCTAAAAACTCTCAATAAATTAGGTATTGATGGGACGTATCTCAAAATAATAAGAGCTATCTATGACAAACCCACAGCCAATATCATACTGAATGGGAAAAAACTGGAAGCATTCCCTTTGAAAACTGGCACAAGACAGGGATGCCCTCTCTCACCACTCCTATTCAACATAGTGTTGGAAGTTGTGGCCAGGGCAATTAGGCAGGAGAAGGAAATAAAGGGTATTCAATTAGGAAAAGAGGAAGTCAAATTGCCCTTGTTTGCAGACGACATGATGGTATATCTAGAAAACCCCATTGTCTCAGCCCAAAATCTCCTTAAGCTGATAAGCAACTTCAGGAAAGTCTCAGGATACAAAATCAATGTACAAAAATCACAAGCATTCTTATACACCAATAACAGAGAAACAGAGAGCCAAATCTGAGTGAACTCCCATTCACAATTGCTTCAAAGACAATGAAATACTTAGGAATCCAACTTACAAGGGACGTGAAGGACCTCTTCAAGGAGAACTACAAACCACTGCTCAATGAAATAAAAGAGGATACAAACAAATGGAAGAACATTCCATGCTCATGGGTAGGAAGAATCAACATCGTGAAAATGGCCATACTGCCCAAGGTAATTTATAGATTCAATGCCATCCCCATCAAGCTGCCAATGACTTTCTTCACAGAATTGGAAAAAACTACTTTAAAGTTCATATGGAACCAAAAAATAGCCCACATCGCCAAGTCAATCCTAAGCCAAAAGAACAAAGCTGGAGGCATCATGCTACCTGACTTCAAACTATACTACAAGGCTACAGTAACCAAAACAGCATGGTACTGGTACCAAAACAGAGATATAGATCAACGGAACAGAACAGAGCCCTCAGAAATAATGCCACATATCTACAACTATCTGATCTTTGACAAACCTGACAAAAACAAGAAATGGGGAAAGGATTCCCTATTTAATAAATGGTGCTGGGAAAACTGGCTAGCCATATGTAGAAAGCTGAAACTGGATCCCTTCCTTACACCTTATACAAAAATTAATTCAAGATGGACTAAAGACTTAAACATTAGACCTACAACCATAAAAACCCTAGAAGAAAACCTAGGCATTACCATTCAGGACATAGGCATGGGCAAGGACTTCGTGTCTAAAACACCAAAAGCAATGGCAACAAAAGGCTAATATCCAGAATCTGCAATGAACTCAAACAAATTACAAGAAAAAAACAAACAACCCCATCAAAAAGTGGGCAAAGGACATCAACAGACACTTCTCAAAAGAAGATACTGCAGCCAAAAAACACAAGAAAAAATGCTCACCATCACTGGCCATCAGAGAAATGCAAATCAAAACCACAATGAGATACCATCTCATACCAGTTAGAATGGCAATCATTAAAAAGTCAGGAAACAACAGGTGCTGGAGAGGATGTGGAGAAATAGGAACACTTTTACACTGTTGGTGGGACTGTAAACTAGTTCAACCCTTGTGGAAGTCAGTGTGGCGATTCCTCAGGGATCTAGAACTAGAAATACCATTTGACCCAGCCATCCCGTTACTGGATATATACCCAAAGGACTGTAAATCATGCTGCTATACAGACACATGCACACGTATGTTTATTGCAGCACTATTCACAATAGCAAAGACTTGGAGCCAACCCAAATGTCCAACAATGATAGACTGGATTAAGAAAATGTGGCACATATACACCATGGAATACTATGCAGCCATAAAAAATGGTGAGTTCATGTCCTTTGTAGGGACATGGATGAAATTGGAAATCATCATTCTCAGTAAACTATCACAAGGACAAAAAACCAAACACCTCATGTTCTCACTCATAGATGGGAATTGAACAATGAGAACACATGGACACAGGAAGGGGAACATCACACTCTGGGGACTGTTGTGGGGTGGGGGGAGGGGGGAGGGATAGCATTAGGAGATATACCTAATGCTAAATGACGAGTTAATGGGTGCAGCACACCAGCATGGCACATGTATACATATGTAACTAACCTGCACATTGTGCACATGTACACATGTACCCTAAAACTTAAAGTATAATAAAAAAAAAAGGTAGGTTTAGAAGGAAAAGTCTCCCAGGAGACTAGGAGTTAAGGTAGGAGTTAAGAAGCTCTGAAGTTAAGGAGGCCTGGCTAGAGACAACAGAGGAAATCCAGGACAGAATGGATTATTTGCAGCCATTGCGAAAGGATGGAAAGCTACATACAAATTTCCTTCAGTGAGCTACATACAAATGTCTTTCAGTGGACCAAGACTTACTTCCAAGAGAAGAGTGGAGTTCTCAGAGTCCTGTAAAGTCAAATCATAGAGGACTGAGAAATTTCTGTCCAGGGTCATAACCTGTTTGAGTAATTGTACTTAGCACCAACCAGAGAGAGGCAGGTACAACTGAACTTCTTCCAGGTTATGAGCTTCAAAAGGCCACTAAATACCCTTTCTTTTACTTGTCTTATACCAAAGCATAGAAATAATAAAAATCACATCATAAGATTCAATCCAAAGTCTTTAGCTTAACATTAAGATTAGAACCTTGGGAATTAAGTTGTGTGGAATTGAATCCTGACTCTACTATTACTATTGCATGAGTATGGGCAAATTAACATTTCTGGACCCGGTTTTCAGTGGCTTGGGCAGAGTAATAATGAAACTGACTTTAAAGAGAGTAAGTAAAATAATTTAAGTGAGCTGGTTAGAATAGTGCCAGGTACAAAAAACAATGCTCAATAAATGTCAACGCATATTGTTCTAATCGTGCAAAGCACCTAGCCCTCTACCTGTCTATCATTTGTTAGTGCTAAATAAGTTTCTGATGATGATTTTGGAAGAGATGCCCTATCTATTGTAATGTTATAATCTAATAATTCTTTATCTGCCATGCAGATGTTGTTTCTTAGATAGCATATAGAATATTACCAATCAGATATAGGGAAATTCTCTTTTATGAGATGTATAAATTCCTGAATACGAAGTTGAATGTTTACAAACTTGATCCTGTCTTCCATCGAGTCATTCGTTTATTTCTATAATAAAGTAAGTGCTGTGATGACATGCTGTTTTTTTCTAGTGCATGTTAAAGATTCATTGCAAAATGCTTTCCTATGCTTGTGAATTATGCATGTAAATTTGGTTTAGAAAAATGGTATTCATACTCTCAAACTGTTTTACAAAGCTGTACTGGTAGGTCTGATGGGATTGTTTTGGTTTGATAGTATGTATTTTGGTTATTTGATTGGTTGATTAAATTTTCTTCTTTTAATATGAGAATTAACGTTATACTTTTACATACATTGAAATCCAAAAACCCCATCAGTGAAAATCTTAAAATGACTCTACAGACTATCATATATTCAGTTAAAATGAAAATTGAAGCTATTTTTATCTTGTGAATAAAAAACATTTGATTCACTTGCAAATTAACTTAGGGCAAACAATTATTGCAGCTTAATAAAAAATATTTTCACAGACAAAGTAAATAGTTATTATAACCTCAACTTTATTTACTCTGGTTTGATAAAATCTTATTAGAATATAATGTATTTTATGGTTGGTGTTAATAACTCCTTGCTATTCATGGTATCCTGAAGAAAATTATTCTTTCTTCAGATTAAAAGAGCTATTGGTTTAATTATTTATCTCCCATTTAAATTTTACATGGTTCCGTTATTTGCTGAACTACTACTGATGGGATCTCCAGTAGCATAAACTTTTATGTGTCTTATAAGTTAATTTTTTTCCAATGATCTAGTATGATTTTGCATATAGCATCCAGCCAACAGATGTTTCTTTTTTACTTCTACCTATTTGATCAAACTTTTTATTTCTACAAATGGTGTACTTACTTTAAGTTACACATTTTACTTCACCTTTAGTATTTTCCCTTATAGAAAATCAGCCTATATTAATTCTTAGTCTTTCTCTATCCAGATTATGTCTTTGCCTTCCACATATCTATTCCAGAGCTTAGCTTTTATAGATATGTATCCCCTTTTCTCCCAACCGGACCAAATCTCTATTCAAGCCCCACTTCTAATTCTTCTGTAACACAACCCTGGAGACAGTCACAAACTCCACTGACAAAGTCAACATTCTAAGGAAGATTTCTTTTCTTTTTTTTTTTTTTTGAGACGGGGTCTCGCTCTGTCACCCAGGCTGGCGTGCTGTGGCGTGATCTCAGCTCACTGCAACCTCCGCCTTCCAGGTTCACGCCATTCTCCTGTCTCAGCCTCCTGAGTAGCTGGGACTACAGGCACCCACCACCATGCCCGGCTAATTTTCTGTTTTTGTATTTTTAGTAGAGATGGGGTTTCAGCGTGTTAGCCAGGATGGTCTTGATCTTCTGACCTCGTGATCCACCCGCCTTGGCCTCCCAAAGTGCTGGGATTACAGGCGTGAGCCACCGCGCCCCGGCCAGGAAAATTTCTTAATATGTGCTATTATTAATCTCTTCCCATTCGATTTCCTCTAACTCTTTAATTCAAAAGTTACTGATTTTTCTTGTATTTCTTCAAGTTCTCTCTCTTCCTTGAACCGCGTAGATATCTATATAAATGCTCATTTACATAAGTTAGCGTGTCTACAGAAATGCTCAGAATTTCCGTTGAATTCTGGTTCTTTTATTTGCCTACCATGGCCTAGGAAAGTCATTTTAGTGCCTCAAAGGCTTAGTTTCTGCATCAATAAAAATGAACATAAAAATTTATACTTTACAGTTTGTGAGACAAACATTTACTAACCACCTACTATGTATCAAACAGTATGTATGGAATCAGTTAATATCCATAAATGTCTCTGGCATAATTATTAGGACATGGAAGTCACTAAATTAATTCAAGGTTTTTTTTTCTTTTTATTCTTCTCATATCATCTTTTTTATTCCTAATATATTCTTTCTTTTACAATATCTGGTACATAACAGTGGTTGTCACTTAAATAAATGCATTGAATGAACAATTTTAATATTCTCTGGAATGGCTGCTTTTACTCATTCAATTTTTAGTACAACATTCTTGAAAGCTTCACAACCTGTTTTCTCTGACCATTTATTCCTGAAAATCTTTAGTCTGATTTTTTTTTCCTTCATTGCTTTACTAAAAAAAGGCCCTGTCAGAAGACTACTGAAAATTTTCAAGTCCAGTGACTTTTCTAAGTCCTTATTCTCCTTTACTTTTTGCAATGTTCACACTACAGGCCAGGCCATCTTTTCTTTTTGGCATTTTTTCCTCCTCAATGTCTATATAAATATTATTTCTTATCATCCTGCATCTCTGATCACACACAGTTTGTTTTCTGTTTCTCTTTTCTCTCTCTAGAAAGTAATTTGAATACTTCTCACTGCATTATTTTCTCAGTACTTTCGTGTGTGTGTGTGTGTGTGTGTGTGTGTGTGTGTGAGAGAGAGAGAGAGAGAGAGATTTATTCCATTGCTGCAAGCATCAGTTCTGTGAACAAAACCTCCAAATCTGTACTATCAACTCTGATTCCACTCCAAAACTTTGCACCCATATTTATAACTCGCTGATAGACATATTACACTGGAGGTTCTGTTGGCATCATAAACACAGTGTACCCAAAATTCCTTACTTTTCCTGTTTCTCATTTTGGTTTTCTACTTTGTCTTAATAATATTGTCTTGGTTTGTTTTTTACCACACCTTGTGGCTAAGGGTCATCCCCTCTCTTATACTCAATCAGTAGACAAATTCTCATGTTTCTTCTTTTCTAATGCATCTGGCACCCATTCTTTTCAGTGCATCCCTTCTGCCAAGATCCTAGTTCAGTCCATAATTACATCATACCTGTACTATTATAATAAAAATTAACTCACTTCCACGACTCTAGTTTCTAATCCTTCCAATCTATGTAGTACACTGTCCTGTAAAATTATGAAGCCCTGACTATGCACCAAAAACTTTGTTAAACTCTCAGGAGTTTGGAACTCTAGGGCCCATAAGAAGTGCAATTTAATAGAAGAGATAATTTTGTAATTTCTTAAGTATAGTACCGTAGAACAAGTAGTTTAAGCACAGAATAGGTGGAAAGAATAGTATGGTCAGTGATACTAAGTAGAAGTAGTTTATGGAGAAATAAAGGAATGAAAGATATTCTAGGCAAAGACAGCATCAGGTACTAAGGCAAAGAGCTATGCAAAAGCATGGCATTAGAGAAAGAAAGTATTTCCATATGGTTGGTGTGGGTTAGGAATGGACTTTGTATACCATATAAAAAATTCAAAATTTCTTTCTGCATCTAAGGAGAGAAACAATGGAAATATTTTAAGCAGCAAGCACAAAAACATGACTAGTTTATATTTCATAATTATTTCTCTCTCAGCATTATAGGAAATAATTTGTACAAAGCAAAGCTGGAGTCAGTGAATTAAAGGGCAATGGCAGAAGTATGCATCAATATGAACATCTCTTGGCTCTGCTTTAACAATTATACTTCCTTCCTCAAAATCTTTCAATTCCAGTTTGCCTATGGTATAAACCCCAGTCTTCAAATTCTAGTCACCCCATAAATGGCCCCAGCTAATTCTGCAAAACTCTGCAACATATGGCCAAAAATTTAGCATTACTGGATCATTTTCTGCTAATGGGACAAGGATCTGTCCTTTCCCAAGCTTTATAGATTTGTTCAATTTATTCTATATCTTTGACCAGGGCTTGGCAAACTGCTACCTGCAGGCCAAATTGGGCCTAGTGCCTGTTTTTGTAAATAAAGTGATATTGGAACACAGCCATGCCCATTCATGTACCTATTGTCTATGGCTGCTCTTGCCATATGATGGTAAGCTGAGTATTGTAACAGAGAATATATGACCTGTAAAGCTGAATATATTTACAATATGGCCCATTATATAAAGGTTGGCTGACCACTAGCCTAGACCTTCTTTTGTTTCTGCCTTTTTGAACACTATTGAAAGATGGGTAGCCCCTTTACAACTTATGTTAAATTTACCTTTCTCTGAGGAAGCTTTATTTTAATCATTCCAGTCAAGAGTGTTCTGTCTTCTGAATACCTACAGTGACACCTCTTTACTGTTTCATAGCACTTTACTGTTTTGTAATTACCATTTTTTTTATGTCTTTCTGTTATAAAGGATATAAACTTGAAACCAGAATTTTTGTTTTTAACCTACTTAACCGTGTCTCTGTTTTGGATTTTTAGTCCCTTTATCCATTTAACTATCTAAATATAGGTTGAGCATCCCTAATCTGAAAGTCCAAAATCTAAAATGCACCAAAATCCTAAACTTTTTGAGCATCAACATGATGCCACAGGTGGAAAATTCCACACCTGATACCTTTGCTTTCTGATGTTTCAATGTTCACAAACTTTGTTTCAAGCAATTATCAAAAATATTAGATAAAATTATCTTCTGGCTATGTATATGAGGTATATGAAACATAAATGAATTTTGTGTTCATACTTGAGACCCATCCCCTAGATCTTTCATTATGTATATGCAAATATTCTAAGAACCAGAGAAATCCAAAACACACCTGGTTCCAAGAATTTTGGATAATGGATACTCAACCTATATATAGTTAGATTTGGATAGATTGTATGTCATAGACTATTACGTTATACATATATATTATATAGGTCCTATTATGTTGGTAAACTTAGACTTTTGAAGGCTCACCATTTATCAATTACAATGCCAAGTGCTCTTTATACAAAATATTTTTAATACTCAAAACTACCAAACAAAAAGTGTAAAATGTGATCTCCACTTTACAGATAAAGAAAGAAGGCTTAAAAATGTTAAGAAATTTTTGTGAATTTAAGTGCTATTCATGAGGTTTAAATTTATGTCCAAGTGAACTATGTTCTAAAGTCCAGTCTCTTAACTAAATGATCGTATTCTCCCAGCAGACAGTATAATGCCTATAACCCTAGTAGATCTCAGGAAGAGGCAAAGAAGTTTTAAAAAATCAAATGGGGATATTTTAACTTTACAAAAGCAATAGTTGATTTAGGGTTCAGATCACAGTGGTCTCTGTTTATGCAAATAATTTGAAATAGTAATATATTCTCAAATTAGAAAATAATTTAACATGTTTATTGATTTTCATTGAACTAAATGTGAAGAAATTCTATATTGACACCACTTGAGCAAGAGTCCATGTTGGCCTTAGCAATCGGTACATTTTCCGTCTTCACTACATTCCCTCAGTTGAGTTGTACCTTCCTTCTACTGTGGTATAATGGGAAAAGTGCATGTTGAAGTCATAAAGACAGAAATTCAAACTCTAGATTTGCTATTTATAGATTGTATGTTTCTTTGTGCAATTACTTTAGTCTGTGTTAGATTCAGATTCATTATCCCTAAACAGTGAAAACTAAAACTAAACTGTAAGGATTGTTTTGGGATTTAAATAAGAGCATATATAAATTGCCCAGTAGTGTGCTTGATATGCACTAAGAAATCAGTAAGCTCCTGGAAATATTTAAATAACAGCATAAATGTTTAACTGTTAAGAAGATACCACAAGACACAATCTAATAAAGTTTTTAACTTGACAAAAATTAATGCAGGCCAGAGAAGCAAGAGAGGTCATCAGGAGGGATGAGAATAGAACCAAGCCTCAAGTAAGAGATGTGGCAAAAATCTAGACATATTATCTTAACTGTCAATCTAGGTACAGAGCTTATTGTGTTTCTTCTATTTTTAAAAAACTTAGAAGTATAAATTTGCATCCAACTGGTGTTATAGAACATCTTATATTTAAAATATACTTTTATATGCTTTAGAATCTAGTGAAGTCTAGAAAAAATTAGATATTAACGACAATTTGCTCATTCATTTAAAAAAATACTAAATATATTACCTACTTTAAAATAGACAATCGTGGGCAATAGCATGTGCAATAGCATAAAATAAAAAAATTAGAATTTATAACATAGGTTTCTTTGTCTGTTTTCTGCTGCTATAGCTACATACTGGGTAATTTATAAAGAATAGAAGTTTATTTGGCTCACAGTTCTGGAGGCTGGGAAGTCTAAGGGCATGGGGCCTGCATTTGGTGAGTGCTTCCTGTGTGTTATTTCATGGCAGAAGGGCAGAAGGCATCACATGGTGAGCAATCATGTGAGACAGAGAGAGGAAATCAGGCTGAACTCATTCTTTTATCAGAAGCTCCCTCCCTCAATAACTAACTCCCACTTCCGTGATAATGGCATTAATCCACTCATAATGATGGAACCCTGATGGTCTAATCACCTCTTAAAGGCCCTACTTCTCAACATTGTTACAACGCTGTTACATGACTAATTTCAAGGAACATTTAAATCATAGCAAGTCTTTTTGAATGGATCATTTAGTGAAACTCGACTAAAGGCCACACCATTTGCCTATCAACACATTACGCTTAATAATACACCATGGTCTTGACATATACAAAACATCCAGATGAAAATTTATGGTTTTTATCAATCTCATTTTATTTTTATTTGTGAATATTTATAGGAATAAATATTTGATTGAACCTTGATCCTTGCCATTATAAAACTAAAAAAGTTTATTGCAGCATGGCTTACTTTTTTTTCCTATTAAATTATTTGATTATTTCTACATCCACTGACAGCAACAAGGTTCCAAAAATAAAATTACACAATTCTCAAATCCGGTTTTCTACACTTTGTAAAATGGTAAGGTATTTTGATTATTTTGTGAGTCCTGAATTTTCAAATTTTAAGAATTCATGTATAAAACTTGATATTTATATTTTGATAAAGAGAATAGATATTATCTACTGCAAAGGGCAATAATTATACCTAATATTCACTTCTGGCCCAATAACTATAGTTAATGCTATCTTCACACATGCCTGATTCTGTCGTGTGATTTGCCAAACGTATTAAAAATCTGAGTGACGCAAAGTACTTTATCAATACTGAAGCCATTTCTCAACCAAACTACTTCTCTATTTTTTCCTTGTTTTGCTGTCATTTTATAAGACTTATAATAGTTTTAAATATAAGGTCCTCAACAGTTGATTATTTCATTAAAGTAGGATAAAAAGTGCTGAAATATTTGTTTTAAGCTGTGAGCATAATAGGAGGAATGAACATACTACTACTGGCTGCAATATAGTTTTTTCCCCTGCAGTTTATATTAGATATATGCTGTTGCTATGTTTATATAGACACAAAGCAAACTGTAGAAACATGCAGCCAACTCCAACAAGGGTATCTCTTTTTTGGTATAAAAGAAGAAAACTTTTAAAGATATCTATTTCCATGCTATCTTTCAACTTTAAAAGTTATGGACCATAGCCAATTTCTGAACCTTCAAGCTTAGCTACTTCTTTCCTGGCTGATCTCTGGGACCCCACCTTATACACAAAATCAGGAGTATATGCAGACAACTGTACTCTTCAGAGAGAAGAGAGAAGCTTTTCTCAGTGGAAACTCTTGCCCGTTAACCTATCTGGTTAGCATCAAAACATCCATGAAGATGTCATACCTCTCCTGACAAGAAAGCAACAAAACCATATGAGGAATGACAAAGACAGAATTAATCACTATAAAGGTCTTTGTATAAATAATCAGTCCTTGAGTTGTTCTGAGAAGCAGATACATGTCAAATACAGGTTTTGTCTTAAAAGAACACAATTTTCAACTGATCTTCTCTGGTTTATTATGGTATACAGCAGAAAAATAATTTTTAGCTTCATTTAAAAGATATTTATTTGTAATCCTGGCCACTAACCACAATATTAGAGCAGGTCCCCTGATTTATGCTTTTAGGCTCATTTATTTAAAGCCTTAGGGGTTTGTTTGGTGGCCTTCCACAACTTAAGAGTCCTAAAAACCTTGTGAAGACTTCCTTGACATCACTGGACATCTCACGATAAAGACTGTCAATGTGATGTTCACAGAAAATTTGAAATATTTATTAGCTAGATCTAGTTGTATTCTTTCCAACATTGTTGTATGATCTTTCTTGTAATGTTTTCTTGCATTTCTACCTCAGTTTTTTAATTATAGTAAATAGAAGTTACGATATTAAAACTATATGACATATTCCTATTTCTGCTTTCTGCTCTAGTTATAGGATCATTGGTGGAAACTCTCAGTTCACGATCAACCCATCGACAGGACAGATCATCACCAGCGCATTGTTAGATAGGGAAACAAAAGATAATTATACTTTGGTAGTAGTCTGCAGTGATGCGGGATCCCCAGAGCCTCTTTCCAGTTCCACCAGTGTGCTTGTCACTGTGACTGATGTCAATGACAATCCACCAAGATTTCAGCATCACCCATATGTCACTCACATCCCATCTCCCACTCTTCCAGGTAATCAACCAAATTCTGAGGCCACATGGATATAAACAAACTATGTATCAGACATTTCTATAAAAATATTTATGATATTTTACATACATATTTCTGATATAGCCCAATTTTGCAAATCCTCTAAAATTCAGGTTGTTTTGTCTAATGGAAATGAAAAAATGCTTGAAACTTGAAAATTAACCCTTTCTTGCTAGACTAATTGTGTATAATGTTTTATAATTGTTATGTATTATTATTTCTTAATATTACTTGAATATTACAAATAATTAACATATATATTACATCATCGTTAATGATGTTTATGGCCTGAGGTATAACTTTGTGTAAGTTTGCTAAAAGTAGGGGCATTGTCTCTATTTTGCATGCCATACACCACTACCTGAAACATGATATGGGAGATAATAGGCATTCAAATATGTTTGTCAGTGGAAAATGAATATTTGACTTCAATTTTTCATAGATATGTTTTCAAAAAGTTTAATAAATGGATAATTCTTGTTAATATTTATTTTATTCCAGGTTTTACAAATGAAAATTGTTCTGTTAGTAAGTTTATGGATCCATTTATGAATCATTTTCATATTGACAATATGCATTTATCTTTCTGTATCTCTTTAAATTTAGTTTGACATTTGCTAAGAAAGGCATACTCTCTTAAGAACTGCAGAAATCTGCCATGTTTAATTTTTAAAATGAGTTTTCAAAGAGGAAAATATAGAAATATAGCTCATTATTGATTTAATCTTCCTTGCTTGGAAATATTTTTAATTAGAAGAAAAACTTAACAGATCGAGTTAACAGATCCTCCTTTCAGTGATCTTTGAACTTCTATTAATCTGAGAATGATAACAATCTAAAATATAGGATTCATAAATGTATGTGCCAACTTTCTATCAAAGGAAATGTCAGTATCAAAATGATAAATACCTGCTAAAAGTCTTAAGATGAAATGATGTTGGCAGGCATGGTTCTAATTACATCCGATGTGTGGTGGTGCAAGATAAAATTTCCTATGTAAAATGAGGTATGCTTAAGCATCTTTTCCTCATTGGACTTATAATTACTGGCCTTTTTAAAATTAAAGATATTTTACTTTTGTTACCGTTTCTTCTGTAGGGGTGAGAGGGCAGGTTTGGGAATGGTTTCTGAATGAGTAGATTGAAAATATGTCCTTATGGCAGCTTTTCTGCATATTTTTACTACAATCTGTTTCATTGGCACTCAGTCTAAGCACTAACTTTTGGAGTCCAAATTGAGTCCATTATCCCTCAATTCTTATTTCTTACTACTTTACAATTATTTTAATTGGCTTATGTATATACCTGTGTACGTATATGCACACACATATACACATAAACATACGCACTTTTTCTTCATCTGATAATAGTTCACGTATAAGGGAATTTTGTCTTAAAACAGTGGTGACAAGGAATCAATGGTAATGAACGTGATTTTTGTTGACAAGGTTACGTATAAAGTGATTGGAAGATATTTTAAGACATACCAGAGCAACGGTATCATTGCATTGGGTAGAGGCATAGCACTTTGCAGAGCTCGCATATTATGTTTCTTGGAATGTTGTTTTATGTGCAGATTTTTCTCCTAGAAACTATGATTTTTGAACGATTAGCAAGTTCTTTTCCCTAGGCTTCTCTCAAAGGCATACTGAAAAGTATTAAATCCAACAGACTGTATAAATTTTAGTTAGAAAATGGCAGGTTAGTCTCTGAAGACAATCATAAAGCAGATTTGACTTGTGAACTTCAGAGAAAATATAGGAGATACTGTTCTCCCCAGTAATCATGAGAAAATAAGGTCACATCAAGCAGCAATAGAGTGTCTTATATGTACTTATCTGCTACCAAATATTTTATTTAAATTCCACATGATTATAACTGCACACTTTCTCTTTTATAGGTTCCTTTGTCTTTGCGGTTACAGTCACAGATGCTGATATTGGACCAAATTCTGAACTGCATTATTCTCTTTCGGGTAGAAATTCTGAAAAATTTCACATTGACCCACTGAGGGGAGCCATTATGGCCGCCGGACCACTAAACGGAGCTTCAGAAGTGACATTTTCTGTGCATGTAAAAGATGGTGGCTCATTTCCAAAGACAGATTCTACAACAGTGACTGTTAGATTCGTGAATAAGGCCGATTTCCCTAAAGTCAGAGCCAAAGAACAAACATTCATGTTTCCTGAAAACCAACCAGTCAGCTCTCTTGTCACCACCATCACAGGATCCTCTTTGAGAGGAGAACCTATGTCATATTATATCGCAAGTGGGAATCTTGGCAATACTTTCCAGATTGATCAGTTAACAGGGCAGGTGTCTATTAGTCAACCTCTGGATTTTGAAAAGATACAAAAATATGTTGTATGGATAGAGGCCAGAGACGGTGGTTTCCCTCCTTTCTCCTCTTATGAGAAACTTGATATAACAGTATTAGATGTCAATGATAATGCCCCAATTTTTAAGGAAGACCCATTTATATCTGAAATATTGGAAAACCTTTCCCCTCGAAAAATACTTACTGTTTCGGCAATGGACAAGGACAGTGGACCCAATGGACAGTTAGATTATGAAATTGTTAATGGCAACATGGAAAATAGTTTCAGTATCAATCATGCTACTGGTGAAATTAGAAGCATTAGACCTTTGGACAGGGAAAAAGTATCTCATTATGTCCTAACCATAAAATCGTCAGACAAAGGGTCCCCGTCTCAGAGTACTTCAGTAAAAGTCATGATTAACATTTTAGATGAAAATGATAATGCCCCTAGGTTTTCTCAGATATTTAGTGCCCATGTTCCTGAAAATTCCCCCTTAGGATACACAGTTACCCGTGTCACAACTTCTGATGAAGACATTGGGATTAATGCAATTAGTAGATATTCTATAATGGACACAAGTCTTCCATTTACAATTAATCCCAGCACAGGGGATATTGTCATAAGCAGACCTTTAAATAGGGAAGATACAGACCGTTACAGAATTCGAGTTTCTGCACATGATTCTGGGTGGACTGTAAGTACAGATGTCACAATATTTGTGACAGACGTCAATGACAATGCTCCAAGATTTAGCAGACCTTCCTATTATTTAGATTGCCCTGAACTTACTGAGATTGGCTCCAAAGTAACTCAGGTATTTGCAACAGATCCTGATGAGGGATCAAATGGACAAGTGTTTTATTTCATAAAATCTCAATCAGAATATTTCAGGATTAATGCCACCACTGGAGAGATTTTCAATAAACAGATCTTAAAATACCAAAATGTCACTGGCTTCAGTAATGTGAATATCAACAGGCATAGTTTTATAGTGACATCTTCAGATCGAGGTAAACCTTCCTTAATTAGTGAGACAACAGTTACCATCAACATAGTGGACAGTAATGACAATACACCTCAATTTCTTAAAAGTAAATATTTCACTCCAGTCACCAAAAATGTTAAGGTTGGTACGAAATTAATGAAAGTTACAGCAATAGATGACAAAGATTTTGGACTGAATTCAGAAGTGGAGTATTTCATTTCTAATGATAACCATTTAGGAAAATTTAAGTTGGACAATGATACGGGGTGGATTTCAGTAGCATCCTCCCTGATTTCTGACTTGAACCAAAACTTTTTTATCACAGTCACTGCAAAGGATAAGGGAAACCCTCCACTTTCTTCCCAAGCAACTGTTCACATAACTGTCACTGAGGAAAACTACCATACGCCTGAATTCTCTCAAAGCCACATGAGTGCAACCATCCCTGAGAGCCATAGCATTGGGTCCATTGTCAGAACTGTTTCTGCAAGAGATAGAGATGCAGCGATGAATGGCTTGATTAAGTACAGCATTTCTTCAGGAAATGAAGAAGGCATTTTTGCAATCAATTCTTCTACAGGCATATTAACACTAGCCAAAGCTCTTGATTATGAGCTATGCCAGAAACATGAAATGACGATTAGTGCTATAGATGGAGGATGGGTTGCGAGAACTGGTTACTGCAGTGTGACCGTAAATGTGATTGATGTGAATGATAATTCTCCAGTATTCCTCTCTGATGACTATTTCCCTACTGTTTTGGAAAATGCCCCAAGTGGAACAACAGTTATCCACCTAAATGCAACAGATGCTGACTCTGGAACAAATGCTGTGATTGCGTATACTGTACAGTCATCTGACAGTGACCTCTTTGTCATTGACCCTAATACAGGAGTCATAACCACTCAAGGCTTCTTGGATTTTGAAACCAAGCAGAGCTACCATCTTACTGTGAAAGCCTTCAATGTCCCCGATGAGGAAAGGTGTAGCTTTGCCACTGTTAATGTACAATTAAAAGGGACAAATGAGTATGTGCCCCGTTTTGTTTCCAAACTTTACTATTTTGAAATCTCAGAAGCAGCTCCTAAAGGTACTATTGTTGGAGAAGTGTTTGCTAGCGACCGTGATTTGGGCACTGATGGGGAGGTACACTATTTGATTTTTGGTAATAGTCGAAAGAAGGGTTTCCAGATCAATAAGAAGACTGGACAGATTTATGTTTCTGGAATTCTTGATCGAGAAAAAGAAGAAAGGGTGTCTTTGAAGGTATTGGCCAAGAACTTTGGCAGCATTAGAGGTGCAGATATAGATGAGGTCACTGTAAATGTCACCGTGCTTGATGCAAATGACCCACCCGTTTTTACTCTAAACATCTACAGTGTGCAGATCAGTGAAGGGGTCCCAATAGGAACTCATGTGACCTTTGTCAGTGCCTTTGACTCAGACTCCATCCCCAGCTGGAGCAGGTTTTCTTACTTCATCGGATCAGGGAATGAAAATGGTGCCTTTTCTATTAATCCACAGACAGGACAGATCACCGTTACTGCAGAATTAGATCGAGAAACCCTTCCCATCTATAATCTCTCAGTTTTGGCTGTTGATTCAGGGACCCCTTCAGCTACAGGTAGTGCCTCTTTATTAGTCACCCTGGAAGATATAAATGATAACGGGCCCATGCTGACAGTCAGTGAAGGAGAAGTCATGGAAAACAAACGGCCAGGCACTTTGGTGATGACGCTTCAGTCCACTGACCCTGATCTCCCTCCAAATCAAGGTCCCTTTACTTATTACTTGCTGAGCACAGGTCCTGCCACCAGTTATTTCAGTCTGAGCACTGCTGGAGTTCTGAGCACAACCAGAGAGATTGACAGAGAGCAGATTGCAGACTTCTATCTGTCTGTGGTTACCAAGGATTCTGGTGTTCCTCAAATGTCTTCCACAGGAACTGTGCATATCACAGTTATAGACCAAAATGACAATCCTTCACAGTCTCGGACGGTGGAGATATTTGTTAATTATTATGGCAACTTGTTTCCTGGTGGGATTTTAGGCTCTGTGAAGCCACAGGATCCAGATGTGTTAGACAGCTTCCACTGCTCCCTTACTTCAGGAGTTACCAGCCTCTTCAGTATTCCAGGGGGTACTTGTGATCTGAATTCCCAGCCAAGGTCCACAGATGGCACGTTTGATCTGACTGTCCTTAGCAATGATGGAGTTCACAGCACAGTCACGAGCAACATCCGAGTTTTCTTTGCTGGATTTTCCAATGCCACAGTGGATAACAGCATCTTACTTCGTCTTGGCGTACCAACAGTAAAGGACTTCTTGACCAACCACTACCTTCATTTTTTACGCATTGCCAGCTCACAGCTGACAGGCTTAGGGACAGCTGTGCAACTGTACAGTGCATATGAAGAGAACAATAGAACGTTTCTTTTGGCAGCTGTGAAGCGAAATCATAATCAGTATGTGAATCCCAGTGGCGTAGCCACCTTCTTTGAAAGCATCAAAGAGATCCTTCTCCGGCAGAGTGGAGTAAAGGTGGAATCTGTGGATCATGACTCCTGTGTGCATGGCCCATGTCAGAATGGAGGGAGCTGTCTAAGAAGATTGGCTGTGAGCTCCGTATTAAAAAGCCGTGAGAGTCTTCCAGTCATCATCGTGGCAAATGAACCTCTGCAGCCTTTCTTATGCAAGTGTCTGCCAGGATATGCGGGTAGCTGGTGTGAAATAGATATAGATGAATGTCTTCCATCACCTTGCCACAACGGTGGAACCTGTCACAATTTAGTAGGAGGATTTTCATGCAGCTGCCCAGATGGCTTCACTGGTAGGGCCTGTGAGAGAGATATCAATGAGTGCCTGCAGAGTCCTTGCAAGAATGGTGCCATCTGCCAGAATTTTCCAGGAAGCTTCAACTGTGTTTGCAAAACTGGATACACAGGTATGACAATGTTTGTACTTTTCTCACTAAGACTTTAGCCATGTCAAGTATATTGAAAGGAAATAATTTTATCATTTTCCAATGATTTTCATATAAATAAGCATAATAGTAAAAAATGTTTTTAAACATTTACTGTAGGTCAAATACTGTTCTAAGCACTTTTTACGTATTTATTTTGTTTACTTCTTACAAGAAAACTTATGAGGTAGGAATATTTTCCAGTTTCTATAGGCAAGGAGGTTGAAGTACAGAGCAAGTAATTAGGTTTTCTCAGGTGATTCAATTACTTTGCTGTAATGTCACTATTCAAGTCTACACAGTTAAATCCAGAACTTAAGCGCTTAATCTCGTAGCGTCTCTTACAAGAGCAAAAAAGAGAATAATATCTTCTTAAAAGAGTATTCTAGATATTAAAGGATAAAATATATACAAAACATAAGATTGGACCATTTTGTGTGTTAAATAATTGTTAACAATGATTGTTGTTGATTCTTTATCATCATCGTTTTTGTGACCTTTTAAAATCATAATCGTCATTATTATTGAAATGTGATCCACATCGTGAGAAGAGCGAGAATCATGTTTTCAGATTTAGATTAAAATGGTGTGTTATTGGGCCAGGCAAGGTGGCTCATGCCTGTAATCCCAGCACTTTGGAAGGCCAAGGTGGGCAGATCACAAGGTTGAGAGATCGAGACTATCCTGGCCAACATGTGAAACACCATCTCTACTAAAAATACAAAAATTAACTGGGCGTGGTGTTGTGCGCCTGTAGTCCCAGCTATTCGGGAGGCTGAGGCATAAGAATCACTTAAATTCGGGAGGCAGAGGTTGCAGTGAGCCGAGATTGCGTCACTGCACTCCAGCCTGGCAACAGAGCAAGACTCTGTCTTAAAAAAAAAAAAAAAAATGGTGTGTTATTTCTAATGGTTGGGTAGAAAGCACAATAGGCTTATTTCTCAAGAAAGCTAGAACACAACCGAGCCACAGCTTATCTTGACAGACTAGAAAGCAGCATTAAACATAGCAGAAAAAATTTTGAACTAGTCTTTGGCACCCTAGTGGGATATGATGTCCATATATATGTATATCTCTACCTATTTCTACTTCATGTCTATATCATTATTATCTATCAACCTATCTATTAGTTAATCAGTGGTTGATGTTCCTTCAAATGTGAATAAATGTTATGCTATTGATAAGTTTGAGGAGAGCAAAATTCTATCTTATAACTTGCACACTATACATTTGTAAAGCATGCATATTACATTGAGTTGCTCTGCAGTATTTATAAACATAATTTACAGTACTAGTGGTATAGGTAGAATCAAGATAGATTGCTTTAGCTTTTGTAGATGTATTACAGAATAATATTTTAAGCAAATGCATTTCTATGTTATATTTTTAAAAGTGTCCATTATGTGTATACTGATGGTTTTATATTTGGAGAATTGAATCACTCGAGGAAAATATAGAGCAAGTTTGAAAATGTTGAAACAGAACATGCAGTCTTTGCCCTCTAATGAAATAACTTTGAAATGTAAATGAAGAAAAAGCAGCAGAAAGCATGCGTAATAGAAAAAGTAATAGATTTCATAGAATCTGATTTAGCTATAGCTTTTGGGAAGTCACCTAACCTTAGCTGATTCTTCATTTCTCTGTCCGTAAAATGGGAATAATCGTAATTACTTTCAGGGTTTTTGAAATGAGTAAATATAATGTTTGTAAAACACCTAGTACGGGCCAGGTGCAGTGGCTCATGCCTGTAATCCCAGGACTTTGGGAGGCCGAGGCAGGTGGATCACCTGAGGTCAGGAGTTCAAGACCAGCCTGTCCAACATGGTGAAACCCATCTCTACTAAAAATACAAAAATTAGCTGGGCGTGGTGGCAGGTGCCTGTAATCTCAGCTACTCAGGAGACTGAGGCAGGGGAATTGCTGGAACCCGGGAGATGGAGGTTGCAGTGAGCTGAGGTCGCGCCATTGCACTCCAGCCCAGGCCGACAACAGCAAGACTCCATTTCAAAACAAACAAACAAAAGCCACGTGGTACGCTGTGCAGTATTCAGTAATTGCAGTCTAATTAGTGGTAGTAATAATAGTATTAGTATAGTGGTAGTAATAGAGGAGTACCACAGAATTTTTAAAAAGACATGAAACCTGTGTAACAGAAGTTAACTGTGAGTCTTATGAGAGTTGTATCCTAAGATCATGAATAATAGAGCTATATACATGCTGAGGTCAGGATTTCTAGAACACTTCCCTCACTCTTACCCATCGCCAAAATTACTTTATCGCCTGGGAATTTAACAATAAGATTTTTTATGTTCTACATTAGTATAATGCATTTTTTCACACTTAGGTTTAGAGTGAGTTTACATTTAGTCCTAGAATGAAGAAAGTGCAAATTTATTAGGTATTGATAAGAAACATGGAAAGTACTACTGGTGTGAACAAAGGCACCATTTGCTGATTTTAACATAAATGATGAGTACGTTACTTCTGTCTGGCTTGTTTATTTCTTTGTTTTATTTCATTTAAATATACCTTGCATGCTTTTCTAAACATAATAGTTGAAACTCTTAAAAATGCCTTTCCTTATATCGTAAAATATTAATAACATTTATCAAGTAGTTATGTAAAGCACTTTTTAAAGCTCCTTGCATTATAGACATTATTACATTTAGTTCTTACAACTCCGTAAGATGGATATTATGATTATCATTCCAATTTTGAAGACCAAAAAATTAAGTCTTCGAGTCATTAAAAGAGATTAGACAACTTGCCTCCAGCCATGGCACAGAAAGTGTTCTAATTAGTTTTTTACTAGAAACTTGGCTCTGGAGCCTCTGCTCTTTATATACATGTCACACTCATCACACTTTGATTTACACTTGCTATAGAGTGTTATGGTGAGTTCTATGGTGATATTTAAGAATGTTTTGTCCATTATTCTATTAATACTCAATCCTCACAGAAAGCCTATAAGACAGTGTATTGTCTGAGACTGATGAGAAATTGGAACTACTCTCAGACTTTGAGGCAGGAAAGTATTTGCTACAAGGAAACAGCTTACAAAATCTTCAACCTGGCTAAGAATACAGGTCAGGAACATTCACCAATGAACGCAGCAATAAAGACATGGCAGGCATTGCAAGACACCCCTGCTGATCCTCTTGCCCACCTGCAGTGCTGCACCAAGTGATCTGAGGAGAATGGTTCCTGCTTTGCTTTTACCGTTCAGATATCATCACAGTCATTTTTGCTGGCAGAATATAAACCTGAACCCTGCTGGAAGGAAGTCTGGAAAAGGTACTTTTCAGACTTCCAGCCCTTGCAATTTGGAAAGGTAGGAACGATGCTGAATGTCAGCAGATGATATGTGGCTTAGGAAGATGTTATTATTCTTCCTGTTTTACACTGTAGGAAACTGAGCCTACAGTCTGGTGAATCCAGGGCCAGGGCTGCCAAAGTCTATGTCATAAACTCTTTCTAGGGAAGGTTGTTTGAAGTTATACATTCATGTTACACACTTCTCCTCAGAGTTCACTTCAGTCTCCATTTTCATAGTAGGAGATAATCCAGCTGATCAGGAATGATATAAACAAACATAAAATTGAATGATTAAGATGAATCTTACATTTTTTAAATCAAGTTTCAAATTCTGTGTGAAAAAGCCATTCAGTAAAACTGGCAGATAATTAATGTCTGACAGTTTTATTTCCTTTTTGTATTTTGTAGGAAACAATATGAAAAAACATAGTGAGTGGCAAATGTTAATCCACACTTTAAATTAGAAATGTATTGCTTAAATTTCTATAGTTTATGAATTTTTTCTGTAGAGGTAATCTCTGAAGGATCATTCTGAGTTGTTCTTTTTACCTAGTCTCTGCCTGATAGCCTGGCTCAGGAAGACAGAGCTAATATACCAAAACATCTTAACATCTAACCTAGTCAGACCTAATAAGCCATAAGACAAAATTTACATGTAACTATATTTGTGCCTCATAGAATGATTTTTAAAAAAAATTACTCATAATAGCTAGATTTTACTTCAGTTAACATGAATTAATTTCTAGTGCCTTAGTAAAGCTTCACTTCTTCAAGGTCTGTATATAATTTTTGGCCATCAGAATTATTTTATTTTATTTTATTTTTAATTTTATTATTATTATACTTTAAGTTTTAGGGTACATGTGAGAATTATTTTAAATTACTGTATTTTTTCGTACTCTACTTTTGTGGACTTTCACCTGCATTTTATCAATAAGTTTCAAAGTCTGTGGAATTACAAATTGAAGCTGCACAATTTCCTGAACTTTCTGCTTAAAATGATACTCAGCCACTAACCATACCCAGTTTCTCTCATACACACACACACACACACACACACATACACACACACACCCCACTGAGTATTTTATGTGGATTTAGAAATTGTGTTAAGGATTAGAAGAGTAAGTGGCTTCTAATGAGTTGATGCAAACTAAGAGACTTTATCCCCAGAATCCCCTAGGGTGTGATTAAATGTTAGCTGAATGGAGATTTTATGTAGAGAACAACTTATAAGGATGCAAGTATGAAAATGAAAATCCAATTTCATCCGTGTCCCTACAAAGGACATGAACTCATCATTTTTTATGGCTGCATAGTATTCCATGGTGTATATGTGCCACATTTTCTTAATCCAGTCTATCATTGTTGGACATTTGGGTTGGTTCCAAGTCTTTGCTATTGTGAATAGTGCCGCAATAAACATACGTGTGCATGTGTCTTTATAGCAGCATGATTTATAGTCCTTTGGGTATATACCCAGTAATGGGATGGCTGGGTCAAATGGTATTTCTAGTTCTAGATCCCTGAGGAATCGCCACACTGACTTCCACAATGGTTGAACTAGTTTACAGTCCCACCAACAGTGTCAAAGTGTTCCTATTTCTCCACATCCTCTCCAGCACCTGTTGTTTCCTGACTTTTTAATGATTGCCATTCTAACTGGTGTGAGATGGTATCTCATTGTGGTTTTGATTTGCATTTCTCTGATGGCCAGTGATGGTGAGCATTTTTTCATGTGTTTTTTGGCTGCATAAATGTCTTCTTTTGAGAAGTGTCTGTTCATGTCCTTCGCCCACTTTTTGATGGGGTTGTTTGTTTTTTTCTTGTAAATTTGTTGGAGTTCATTGTAGATTCTGGATATTAGCCCTTTGTCAGATGAGTAGGTTGCGAAAATTTTCTCCCATTTTGTAGGTTGCCTGTTCACTCTGATGGTAGTTTCTTTTGCTGTGCAGAAGCTCTTTATTTTAATTAGATCCCATTTGTCAATTTTGGCTTTTGTTGCCATTGCTTTTGGTGTTTTAGACATGAAGTCCTTGCCCATGCCTAATTCTCAGTAAACTATCGCAAGGACAAAAAACCAAACACCGCATGTTCTCACTCATAGGTGGGAATTGAACAATGAGAACACATGGACACAGGAAGGGGAACATCACACTCTGGGGACTGTTGTGGGGTGGGGGGAGGGGGGAGGGATAGCATTAGGAGATATACCTAATGCTAAATGACGAGTTAATGGGTGCAGCACACCAGCATGGCACATGTATACATATGTAACTAACCTGCACATTGTGCACATGTACCCTAAAACTTAAAGTATAATAATAATAAAATAAAATTAAAAAAAGAAAATGAAAATCATGGAACAGAAAATATGAAGGGATATAGTTATTACCATACTGTCACCAGTTTATTTCTGAAATATTCTTAAAGTTTATTTTCAAGTTTGTAACCATGCACATAATAAATATAAAACAGCTATATTTTTTAATGTATGAGTGATTTAGAGGGAATGAATTTGTTTGTATAACATGCATTTCTTATCTCTTTTCCTTAGTTACTGGAAAAATAACCAAAAGAAAATTGAAAAAAAAGTAACATATTCAGTTATAATCACTTCATATGTTTCATTATTAAGAAAATTTTCTTATAATTTTTATATTAATATCACCATATGGAGCTTTGATGAACTGTAACATAAATTGTTAGAAAAGATGGATAAAGTTTATTATAGTATAGGCCATGTGAAAAATTAATTTCTAAATTTTCACAAAATGTAATGATACCAAAAATTACATCAGTTGTCAGGATGCCTCAGTGAATAAAAACCATTATTTCTGCCTCAGAAGTCTAGGGGCTCCTAGAGAAAAACTTTAGCCTAATAACCACACATGTAGTATTTATTTTCCTATACAAATGAAAATGTCTTGTACTTAATAGAACACTAATTAGAAAGCACAGTAACAGTAACCACATCAACATTTGTCTCCTGCTCCCAGGTTTTTGCTGTTTGCATCACATTCCTGGCATTAAATCCTTCATGGGAATGGATGGTGTTATAAAATGCAGCATTTTGATAGAGCTTATTTATAAATCTGGCTATCTTATAACATAATTAGTTCATAGTCTCTTCAACCTTTTCCATTCACTTTCACACATCTGGATGCATTTTAGGTGTAGTATTTGGAATAATTCCGGGGGTTTATTACCTTATGGAGAAGTTTTCCTATGTTCTCAATTAAGTCCCGATATTTCAGGAAAGATGAGGTTTGTTCATTCATCACTTTTATGTCATTTGACAGTATAAACAGTAAAATTTTTTCAGACATACCAAGTTATATACAGAATATGCATAGTAATTTTACTGAGAAACTTGCCAAACATTTGCTTTCATGAAGATGGAAAGAGTAACTAAGAGTGATTCTTTTAAAATTACTACAGTCATGTATTAGTGTTGTTGATGATCATGTGACTGGAAAACCATATAATATAAAAGAAATTTAGTAAATATATATGAAATTAAATTTTCTTTGAGATAAAGAAGAGTGGCTTATGTAAGAGAGAATAAAGAGTGCAATTATTTTTATTTAGTTTGATTCCTGAAAGCAGAATTAGGCAGTTTACATTAGGTAATACATTAACTTATAAAAGCGTTAATAACTTATGTTTCTAAGAAGTAGTATAAATGCTTATTTCTGTAGAAAATAAGCATATATTTATAAGCTTATGAACATTATGTGTGTAATCATATGTAATCATTTATAGTCTCATTGAGGTTGTATTTGTGTTTGTTTTACAAGACAAAGGTAAAAACTTTTTTTGGTTATTGCTTTTCTTACTGGCAGCCCTTACTAAAACATGGTATTTTTGCTTTTGTTTCAATGTAAAAAAAGCCATAAGGCTATTGAACAGGATACTTAGACTATCTTCATAGCTCCTTAACAATAATGGGAAACATTTGCATACTGTGCAAAAGACAGCTACTTTTGGCTAAAATAATTTGGAAAATATATAAGAAAATGCCTAGAATGAATAGCATATATTTATTGTAGAATTTCTTTATTAATAACATAATCAATTTAGACCTAAAATGGATTTTTAGTGTTGCACATATTCTCCCATCTCCTCTGTGTAGAAATACAGGAGATTTCTACACAGATTAAATACAGGAGATTTCTACACAGATTAAATACAGGAGATTTCTACACAGATTAAATACAGGAGATTTCTACACAGATTAAATACAGGAGATTTCTACACAGATTAAATACAGGAGATTTCTACACAGATTAAAAATAATATTTATGGTAGTTTAATATGTATATATAATCTAAGATATTAAATTGAAGGCTACATGTATCATAGGGTATCAAAAATTATCATATCTTCATGGGGTCATCCACTTTAACAGTTGAGAATAAATTTAGCTCTATTTCACGTAATCCAACATTAAAATGTGCTTGGACAAGTGAAACTTGAATATACATTCTTGTTGAAAAGACCATAGGTGATTACAATAGATTCAGTTCATGTTCAACACGTCATCACATCTTCTGCCCCTGAACATGAAAACAGACACAAAATTTCTCCTGTAAGTTTAGGAAAGTCTGTGGATACCATGGATTCCTATTACGCATTTATTTTCACCTTAAGCTATTCCCACTTTCCATGTGCTAAGAATTTACACTTCTTCAAGCACATCTCCTTCTAGTTATGATAAATAGTGTATGGCAACACAATTAATTGATGGATGTCAAAGCAATGAGATCAATTTATTCTTCTAAACAGCTGCTATGGCAGTAAACATATCTTAATAGAAGGAGGCCTCTTGAGTTCAAGAGGCATAAATGCCTATCTTTGTGCAAGTCCTATCAGCATACTTCCAAGCCTGAAGGCGTTTGGCAAGTATTGTTAATTGACTTGCAGCATTAATTAAGTTAATGATCCAAGATTTTGTTTCACAGTGCTTCAACACATCAGATTATTGTACCAAGAGCATGTTAGAGTAATTCAAACTACTGCATTCTCTGATACTCATTATGCTATTAACACTACAATTTAAGTAGATAGACTTGCACAAAACAATTCAGAATTTTGTTAATTTCTAATTGGGTAAAAAAGCGTAAACTTTCCAAATCTGAGAAATATGCATTTAGAAGCTTTCTTTTGATTCTAAGTAAAATTATAGCATCCTTCTCTCACACAAAAGACACAGGTGTTTTAAATAATAATTTAAATTTAAATATGTTTTCCTACTATGTCTTTGAATTCAAGTATCTGGTATGGCAACCTCTGAGTTCATGAATTGTAAAAAATTTTTACTCTTTAAATAGAGAACTCAAACTAAATTTTTAAATAGTAAATAATTTACATACTCTACCACCAACAAATAAGACTATTTTTTCCAAACTCAACAACAAATTCCTTTATTTAACCCCTAACGAAGCCATTTTATCTATTTTTTTAACTTATATTTTAGGTTCTGGGTACGTGCGAAGGTTTGGTACATAGGTAAACTCATGTCACAGCGTTCGTTGTACAGATTATTTCATCAACTAGGAATTAAGCCCAATACCAAATAGTTATCTTTTCTGCTCCTCTCCCTTCTCCCACCCTCCACCCTCAAGTAGACCCCAGTGTCTGTTGTTTCCTTCTCTGTGTCCATGTGTTCTCCTCATTTAGCTCCCACTTATAAGTGAGAACAGGTGGTATTTGGTTTTCTGTTCCTATGTTAGTTTGCTGAGGATAATAGCCTCCAGCTCCATCCATGTTCCCACAAAAGACATACTCTTGTTCTTTTTTATGACTGCATAGTATTCCATGATGTGTATGTACCACATTTTCTTTATCCAATCTGTCATTTATCAGCATTTAGGTTAATTCCATGTCTTTGCTATTGTGAATAGTGCTGCATTGCACATTCATTTTTATGTGTCTGTGTGGTAAAATGATTTATATTCCTCTGGGTATATACCCAGTAATGGGATTGCTGGGTCAAATAGTAGTTCTGCTTTTAGCTCTTGAGGAATAGCCATTATTAATTATTTGTAATTATCCACTAAGACAAAGTAAAAAGGAAACAACTTTATTTTTAAACTGAAATAATGAATGCAAGGTTGAATTTGTTTTTTCTTAACAATTTCTATTTCTATTTGTGTATACTTGAAGAATCAGATTCTATTGAGAATTTAAGTTTTATAGGAAATTCGTTCTCAAAACTAGTATTTTATTGGTTTGTAACATCTTCTGCCACTTTGTAATCACTGTATGTTTTAATAAATGAATAAGTCTTATTTATGTTAGGATATATTTCCACTCCTCACTCTGGAGTAACTGCAATAGCCTGTATTTTATATTTAAATTAAACTCAGATGTCTTTGTTAAAATATTTTATACAGGGTTAAATAAGAATTGATTCATATAATTATACACAAAAAGAACAACACTTAAATTTCATTTGTTGCTATTTAACTCAAGATTTATAAAGGTAGTATTTGTAAATGAAATTCAAAAAAGATATAGTAGCTTTATAGGAACAATGACTTGGGATTTATACTCATATATTTTTCTCAGAGAGCATATATGTCCAATTATTTGAGTAAGTATACATAGCAGTACCCTCTACATTTGTTACTTCTTATTTGTTCCTCATTTCCAGTCTTTAAGAAGTGAAGGTGGCAATTTTGTAACCCACTAACATGTTTTCATGATAACAAGGCTATATTGAACACACTTATGAATACATATATAAGTCTATGTATTTTATACATGTTACTTTTAACACAACTCTAAAATAATTTTTTGGATAAAGAAAGGAATGAAAGAAAGTAAAACTGCACCTAGTCGAAAAGCACAAGTGAAAATTATGTATGCTTTTACAGTGAAAACCAAATGGAAAGAGTAGAATATTACTTTCTTGAAGACAACTAATCAAAAATATGGCCAGTAGATCTTATGTATTTGCAACTGGGAAATACTGTGCTGTAAGAAAAAAAAAATCTACATCACTAAAATGGCCTTCACATAATCAGTTGAAAAACAAAATAGGAAAGAGTTCTGTGAAACCGCAACTCTCTGGTGAGAAATCAAGCACTATTTGAAGTTTTCCTGCCTATTTCTCAAATGTAGTACACTGCTACAATACTTAAAACCTGATTTCTGTGCCCATAAATTTGTAACTTGTTTATTTTCATGCCCTTGCCTTAACAATAGAAAGGTATTCTGAAATTGTTAGCTCAATGTTTTGCCTTATAAGGAGGTTCCCAATTTATTTATAAGGGAAAAAATGTTGTGTTTACGATTCTATGATGTACAGAAATGGGCTTAGTTAGCATCATGAGATCTGACTCACACTTATAATTTCAGACCAGAATAAGTGTGGCTCCGTAATCAAGCCACAAAAACAGAACCAAGTTAAACAAAATTTTGACTGTTTTAAGCAAAGTTAGTATGATGAAATGAAGTATCTATGCTCAGCAGTAGGTCTCGTTGTGCATATAGAATGCATATCATTTCCTGAGCTATCTAATAAATGCATTAGTGAAATCGGGCTGGGAAGTAGAAAGTAGCTTCCAGAAACAAATGCTATAGTATTTACAATCCTACTCTCAATGAAAAGAAATTAACTAAGAATTCTGTAACATCTCACTGCATTATGAAATTTGAAAATTAGATCCTAACGAATGTATCAAATAATTATACTACTTTAAAGTTGTAGAACAGTGGTATTAGAACATGTTTAAGTTTAGGTAAAAATAAGTAGCAACAACAAAAACAAGTGGGACTTGTTTTATACACCAAGTTTTATACACCATGTGATCAACTACCATAGTTTTGTGAAACCTGGATATGGGAGCAGAAGCCCTAAATTGGTCTGTGTCATAGTTTTACAGTTTCACAGACAATATATTAGCCTCCAAGAGGCTTTTCTTCCTCCCTTTTGAAATGTAAATATTTCCTTTGTATGGATTAATACTTCCTACTGAAATGGAAACACAGTCTGAGGACACTTGTTTGCTTTCTTCACTGCCATATCCCCCTCCATTATCATGTCTGGCCCATAATAAGCACTCAGTCAATATTAGTTGATTCAATTTAACAAGACCATGTATGAGAAAAGTCTTTATAAACTGAAAACTATGCTGTTTAGGTATTATCGCTTCAGACAAAAGACGAAGTATACATAATCTGTAGTCAAGAATAAATTTTCATAAGCATTTGAAAATATGATGTGTTTTCTTATTTCTTATTCTGCTTTACAACAGATATGTGTAATTTAAGTGATATTTCTAAGTAGTAGAAAGAGTGTAGTTTGATAAATAAGGTAAATTATTATCTTTGAAATACCTAAGTCAAGAAAATCTCTGCAGTGAAAAGAATACTGTAAGTTTCAACTTTCTATCTATAAAATATAAAAGTTGAAGGGACATTGACAAAGAAAATAAATTCAGTGAAAGCATTTAAATATGTTTATCATGTCATTTCTCTGCAAACAGTATTTTCTTCCAAGATGATTATGTAAATTATTTCCTAAATATTATAATGCACATTTTACAATAGGACGACTAAACAAGATTTTAAATTCTAAGATATTATTCTAATTTCCTTATGTCAAGTAAAATGTTTTTATATTTCTTATCTCCGTGATATGCCTTAGGAAAGATTTTTACGTATGGTAATGCTGTAATGGTGTTAATATATTTATGTATGAGATTTTAAAAAAACTGAATTTGATATATTTTAGGGAAAATGTGTGAATCTTCAGTCAATTACTGTGAATGCAACCCCTGCTTTAATGGTGGTTCTTGTCAAAGTGGTGTGGATTCTTATTATTGTCATTGTCCATTTGGTGAGTAAAACTTATTTGTTGATATAAAATGTAAGTTTATTTTTGCACACAGTTTAGCAATTTTGTTTTATTATGAGTATGACAGACCAAAAAACTATTGTTTTACATGGAAGGTTTTATTAAAATAAAATCTTAAATGTTTAACATTTGTAAAAGTTATGGAAATCCCATTGAATACATTGCATTGATCATTACTAGAAAAAGAGTCAACTCAAGATAATTGCACCAATATTGTTTCCGTAGGACATTTCCCCCCAAAGATTTATGGATATCTTCTTTTTAACTGAGAAGTTATGAAATAAAAAAATTCTGTAAGCACTCTTTCACATCACTCTCTATTTCAAATCTTTAAGAGTAGTCAAAGTAAGGTTTTTTGTTTGTATCACTTTTGTGAATTTTGCTTTGTTTTTTATTTTTGTTTTTTACATTAGTTTTTAATTTTGTTTTTTACATTAATTCAGCCACTTTTATTAGAAGGACTTAGTAACTATACATGAAGTTTTCATAATAGGCTTTTTGTAGCTGATACTACTTGACTAATAAAATTTCAGACTAATCTGTCTTTTGGGTAAGAAAAATTGTTAAAAAGAACTTTTTTGTATACATACATATTTATTCACCCTAGTGGAATGAACTAAAAGATTCCTTCCAGGTCTTATCCAACTGTTACCCATTACTGTGCCAGCCAAAAACCATGAGATCCAGAGGAAGCATTTGTATTAGCTTGGCTTGTTTCATAAGTTTGTGAACATTCCATTTTTTTTAAAGGCTGCTTTACACCACAACATAGAATCCATCTCCAAATGACTCTGTCTCTTTTCTTTTTTCCCCTTTGTATATTTATTTATTTATTTTTTTATTATACTTTAAGTTCTAGGGTACATGTGCACAACGTGCAGGTTTGTTACATATGTATACATGTGCCATGTTGGTTTGCTGCACCCATCAACTCGTCATTTACATTAGGTATTTCTCCTAATGCTATCCCTCCCCGCTCCCCCACCCCATGACAGGTCACAGTGTGTGATGTTCCCCTTCCTGTGTCCAAGTGTTCTCATTGTTCAATTCCCACCTATGAGTGAGAACATGCGGTGTTTGGTTTTTTGTCCTTGCGATAGTTTGCTGAGAATGATGGTTTCCAGCTTCATCTATGTCTCTTTTCTTAAGCAAGAAAGAGCAAGGATATTTTTCTAGTCTTCCTTTGGGCATATAACTGTGCTATATGGACCTGAAAAGTAAAGCTCAACCTATAGTAGATAATAGAATTTAAAAGACATATGCAGTTCCTAATAACCTGTATAATTTACTAGGTATTTTTAATTTCCAAACAACTTCATGACTATCTGTTTTTATTAAGCACATCAATAGAATGATAAAGAGAAACAAAATAGAAAAATATCTAATTTTGAGGAATGTATTTTACCAATGGTTTTGAGGCCCAGAAATTGAGTGATTTGCCCAAAGTCAAAAAATGAAGTTGAGACAAAACTACCCCAAAACAATGTAGCAACTAGAACACAAATTTTTATTTTCAGTCCAGTATGACATTCACAGAACCCCTTTTTATACAATTTCTTTGAAATTCTAACAATGCCCATGAAGTAATGAAAGGTATATCAAGGTCAAAATAACCACAACTTGAGATCTCCAAAAACTTTTTCTTTCTTTCAATGGTGTCTCATCATTTTAAGTGGTGCTGCTTTCTACAGATAACCACAGTCAGGTTTCATGGTTTAACTTAACATTTTGAGATAAAAGATAAGGGGATTAGAGTGTAAACTAGAAATGATTTTCAAGTGACTGAACAGAGATGTTCATATTTTTAGGGATTCCTTTGCAAATTTTGAGGATGTAAGTTTTGAGGATTTTGAGTTGCAAATTTGAGGATTTAAGAAAATTGATACACAATAAAAACAAGTTGCTGCTGCAGTGTAGTGGTACAACTGTCGTTGCCTATTAAGTGGAACTATTTGAGGGGCCAAATATACCTTCTTGTCACTCTGCTAGACATTGCCAGGGGAAGAGGAATAGCACAATGTAAATTAAAATAGACACAAATCACACATAGCCGGCAGTGCAAATTTCTCCCCCTATTCCTTCCAGGGGCAAAGACAAAAAATACCTAAACTTAGACATTGTCAGTTGACAACATAAGCACTTACAAAAGAAAACAAAAATCACTGAAACACTGCTATGTAATTTGAAACTAAAGAGACAGAATTAAAAACAAAAATGATTTTTGTTCTCAAATGGAATGTGGATGAAACGTACAAATAACAATGTCAGATGGAATGCCTCAAATAAATAGCCAGAGGTAGGTAGTTACACTTGCATCCTTTAAAACAAAGCTTCATCATTTTGAAGTTAGAAAAAAGTTTTTTGCACTGTTTAGCTTCTCATCAATAAAAGATTGGCTATTTGGATTTCAAAAAATTTTTTCGATACTTAGATTTTTTAATTTAAATTACATCTTAGGAAAAACATAATGCTTCAGACATTACAAAGGCGACATGTATAATTATAACTTCTTAGAATTAAGATGCAACCTTTCTGTGAACACAGTACCAAAACCTTTTAAGAATAAATTTTTTAAATTCCATAAAGAAATATTTTCATGTTTGAAAATACAGTATCAATTTGAATTAAAAGGTAAGTATCTATATACTTTATACATATATTTACACTCAAATATTCAGCACATTGTTAAAGATTTATTAAAGTTTATTCAGAAGAGACCTAAGTGAACACATAATACAAATTTTTCAGTAGTATTTTTATTTCATTTATATGCTTTATTTTTCCTTTTACTTTAACTTCACTTACTCTTTCTGCATAGATAGCATATTTATATACAAATTATTAATACATACAAATTATAAATATTAAATATAGATGCCACAGAAATGTATAAAATACAAATAAAAATTCTACAGGATAGATATAATAAATATATAATGTATAAGATTATACTATGTATAAAATATATTATCTCTATATATCATATATATGACATAACATATATATCAATAAATATCATTTCTATAATTCCTTTGCCTTTTCTTCAACTTCAGTTAAAGATTAAAAATTAAAAATTATGTATAATTTCTTTTTTTTTTTTTTCGAGACGGAGTCTTGCTCTGTCGCCCAGGCTGGAGTGCAGTGGCATGTTCTCGGCTCACTGCAAGCTCCGCCTCCCAGGTTCACGCCATTCTCCTGCCTCAGCCTCCCGAGTAGCTGTGACTGCGGGTGCCCGCCACCACGCCCGGCTAATTTTTTTTTGTATTTTTTGTAGAAACGGGGTTTCACCATGTTAGCCAGGATGGTTTTGATCTCCTGACCTCGTGATCCGCCCGCCTCGGCCTCCCAAAGTGCTGGGATTACAGGCGTGAGCCACCATGCCTGGCCAAAATGATGTATAATTTCTACTCATTTATAATATATATTATTTCAGTCTGGACAGAAAAGGAAAGGATAAATAACACAAACTTTTATAGCAACTTCTAGGCTGTTTTAATTTTTAAAATGTTCTGATATAAAATGTGGTAGTCAAAATAGCTAGACAATCAGTAGATCTGGCCTCAAATTTTGGCTGTTTCTCTTGGTTCTGTGACCTTAGGCAAGTTTTAAATACTCTATAAAATAATGGCATTGGTTCCTTCTAGCTGAACAATTCCCTCACTCTAAATTTTATGCATTTATGGGACATATAAAGCCAAAATTAAGAAATGAAGCCTTTGCAAGTTAATAAGAATCATGAGGTATTGGCATGGGTTAATTTTCCAATCATTTGCCACAGTCTACTAATATTTGTGGGAAAAGAATTTTGGCATAACATTGTAACATCAATAAAACTCATTTTTCAAGTTTGAAAAAGAACCAGCACAAACAAATGGGAATGCTGACTTTCAGAAAAACAGACAGCTATTTTAAAGTAGCCTGCTATAAATCATACCCACAGAGGGTATAAAACAAGAAAGGGATAAAAACTTAAAGACAGTTATTTCCTTTCCTAAATCAATGATTCCACTTGTCAGATTTTGTGGCCCTTGAAAATAACATGAATATAGGTACTGATTTTTAAAAAATCAAAACAAATGCATTTGCCATCTTCAATTGAGTTGAAATAGTTTTTAAGAACTATATATTATGAAGGAAGTATGTTGGCTGAAAATTGTAGCATAATACAACTTTTAAAAGATCAACAAATTTGAGCCGCTTGCGGTGGCTCATGCCTGTAATCCCAGCACTTTGGGAGGCTGAGGCGGGCGGATCACCTGAGGTCAGGAGTTCAAGACCAGCCTGACCAACAAGGTGAAATCTCGTCTCTATTAAAAATACAAAATTAGCCAGGCGTGGTTCCCGGCACCTATAATCCCAGCTTCTCGGGAGGCTGAGGCAGGAGAATCGCTTGAACCCAGTAGGCAGAGGTTGCAGTGAGCAGGCACTCTAGTCTGGGCAACAAGAGCAAAACTCTGTCCCAAAATAATAAAAAAAAAAAAAAAAAATCAATGAATTTTGAAACGTTTCTGGGAAAGAAATCTCTTCAGACATACTCCATTCCACTAAGCCTTTCATTTTGAGAAACAAAACATACTTAGATATGTTCCCTAATTAGACAATGAAAAATAATTACATCAGTTAATCATTTCTGCCATTTTTAAAGATCATTCATTCATAAAGATCATTAACTATTTCAATTTTAGTTTAGATGAATTTTTTTGGAAAGTGAAAAAAGTTGTTAAAAGATATCTCATTTTATAATTCAAAAATATTTTAATCAAAATATATAATAAAATTTCCCTGAAATTTTATGCCAGTTTGTCAATTTTCCCTCCAACAGGTGTCTTTGGAAAACACTGCGAGTTGAACAGTTATGGATTTGAGGAGTTATCATACATGGAATTTCCAAGCTTGGACCCCAATAACAACTATATTTATGTCAAATTTTCCACTATTAAAAGTCATGCCTTATTGCTTTACAACTATGACAACCAGACAGGCGACCAGGCTGAGTTTTTGGCCCTTGAAATTGCCGAAGAAAGACTAAGATTCTCTTATAATTTAGGCAGTGGTACATATAAGCTCACCACCATGAAGAAGGTGTCAGATGGACATTTTCACACTGTGATTGCCAGGAGAGCAGGAATGGTAAGATATTTCATTTTATTGTTGTTGTATATCCAACTGTATCTTCAAATAAAGTATGAATTGGGGTGCAAATCATGTTAAATTAGGTTTATTCATTAAATGAACACTTTAGTTATGAAAAACTTAGGCATAATATTTTTCTTTTGCTCATGACAACTCTGTTCAAAAACAATAAAAAGAAGAACAATTGAGAAAATAGCCTAGTGCGTGAAAAAATTTCATTGATATTTTTTGTATGTTTTTAAGGCCATGTCAGGACTATACTTAAAATAACTACCTTTCTTTCCTAAGTATTTCTGCCTTGACTGAAGAAACAATTTAGGAACAGAGTAGAATTTTCTACAAAATCTACATAACATATCTTAATCAAAAACACTTTATTGTTAAAAAATGGTAACAATAGTCTTACCTAGTCATAGTCTTTTTGCTGGTGGAGGGTCTTGCCTTGATATTGGTGGCTCCTGACTGAGCCAGGTAGTAGTGGCTGAAGATTCATGGTGGGGGTTGTGGAAATTTCTTAAAATAAAACAACAGGAAATGTTGTCACATTGATTAACTCCTTTTTCATGAAAGATTTCTCTGTAGCATTTGAGGCTATTTGATTGATACCATTTTACCCACAGATGAAATTGTTTCAAACTTGAAGTCAAGCCTCTCTCAAACCTTGATGCTAATTTATTAATTAAGCCTATGGAATATTCTAAATCCTCTGTTGTCATTTCAACAATGTTCACAGCATCTTCACCTGGAGTAAGTTCTATCTTAATAAACCGCTTCCTTTGTTTATCCCTAAGAAGCAGCTTCTCATCCTTTCATGTTTGTTTTGCAAGATTGTAGCAGCTCAGTCACATCTTCCGGCTTCACTTCAAATTCTAGTTCTCCCACTGTGTCTACCACATTGGCAATTACTTCCTCCACTGAAGTCTGGAAGCCCTCAAACTCATCCATGAGAGTCAAAAATCACCTTCCTCCGAACTCCTTTTAATATTGATATTTTGACCTCCTTCTATTAATCATGAATGTTCTTCATGGCATCTAGAATGGTGACTCCTTTCCAGAAGGTTTTTAATTTACTTTGCCCAGACCTATCAGAGGAATCATCATCTGTGGCAGCTATAGCCTTATGAAATGTATTTTTTAAATAATAGGACTTGAAAGTCAAAGTGACTCTTTGATCCATGGGCTGTAGTCTGGATGCTGTGTTAGCAAGCATGAAAACAACATTAATCTCCTTATACATCATTGTCAGAGCTTTTGGGTGACCAGGTGCATTGTCAGTGAGCAGTAATATTTTGAAAGGAATCTTTTTTTTCCGAGTAGTAGATCTCAACAGTGGGCTAAAAAATATTCAATAAACCATGCTGTAAACAGATGTGCTGTCATCCAGGCATTTCTGTTTACTGATAGAGCACAGGTGCAGTAGATTTAGCATAATTCTTAAAGACCCTAGGATTCTTAGAATGGAAAAGGAGCACTGGTTTCAATTTCAAGACACCAGCTATATTCACCCCTGACGAGAGAGTCAGCCTATCCTTTGAAGCTTTTAACCCAGGCGTTCACTTCTTTTCTCTAGCTATGAAAATCCTAGATGACATCTTCTAATAAAAGGCTGCTTTTTACATTGAAAGTCTGTTCTTTAGTGTAACCACCTTCATCAATGACCTTAGCTAGATCTTCTGGATAAGTTGCTGCAGCTTCTATATCACCATTCACTGCTTTGCTTTGTACTTTTACGTTACAGAGATGACTTCTTTCCTTAAACCTCATGAGCCAACCTCTGCTACATTCCAACTTTTCTTCTGTAGTTTCCTCACCTCTCTCAGCCTTCATGCAATGGAAGAGAGTGCCTTTTTCTAGATCAGATGTTGGCTTAAGGGAATGTTGTAACAGGTTTGATCTTCTATCCAGACTGCTAAAACTTTCTCCATATCAGCAATAAGGCTATCTCGCTTTCTTATCATTTGTATATTCACTGGAGTAGCACTTTTAATTTCCTTCAAGAACTTTTACTTTGTATTTACAGCTCGGCTAACTATTTGGCGCAAGAAGCCTATTTGGCCTATCTTGGCTTTCGACATGCCTTCCTCACTAAGCTTATTCATTTTTACATTTTGATATAAAGTGAGAGAAATGCAACTCTTCCTTTCACTTGAGCACTTAGAGGCCATTGTAGGGTTATTCATTGGCATAATTTCAGTAGTGTTTTATCTCAAGGTACAAGGAAGCCTGAGGATAGATAGAGAGACCAGAGACAGATAATTGCTGGAGCAGCCAGAACGTAAGCAACATTTGTCAATTAAGCTTGCCATCGTATATGGCACAGTTCATGTTGCCGCAAAATAATTACAATAGTAACATCCAAGGACACTTCACTCATCACAGATCACCATACCACATAAAATAATAAGGAAATATTTGAAATATTGTGAGAATTATTAAAATGTGACTCACAGTCACAAAGTAAGCACATGCTGTTGGAAAAATGGTGCTGATAGACTTGCTGGATGCAGGATTACCAGAAACCTTCAATCGGTATAAAACAAAATATCTGCAAAGTGCAATAAAGTGAAGAGCAATAAAATGAGGCATGCATGTATTTATAGATTATATTGATTTTATTATGTGGCTTTCATGTTACAAGAATGACATATCTATTTAGGACTTGTGTTTATTAAATAAATACTTTTCTTTATAAGGGAAAATGCATCACATCTTTTCTTTATTAATGTTTGAAAATATTTGACATAGTGTAATAGAATGGAATGGCTTATTTATTTTTTATTCTTTATTTATCTTCACAACTGTCTCTTCATATTTCCCCATCTCTAACAGCTATCAAGGATTTTTTTAAATAAGAAGATGCTAACAAATCTGTCTTAAAGTATTTTTGAACTTTAACTTTGAGCCTTTAAAAGTGTAGTTACTGGTGGCCAGGTGGGGTGGCTCACGCCTGTAATCCCAGCACCTTGAGAGGCCGAGGGGGGTGGATCACGAGGTCAGGAGATCGAGACCATCCTGGCTAACACAGTGAAACCCTGTCTCTACTAAAAATACAAAAAAAAAAAAAAAAATTAGCCCGGCATGGCAGTGTGCGCCTATAGTCCCAGCTGCTGGGGATGCTGAGGCAGGAGAATGGCGTGAACCTGGGAGGCGGAGCTTGCAGTGAGCCGACATCTCGCCACTGCACCCCAGCCTGGGTGACAGAGCAAGACTCTGTCTCAAAAAAAAAAAAAAAAGGGTAGTTACTGGTAAGATTTATAATTCACCCCAGATAAAGGAATTGTGTAAAATGTTAAATTGTCTATTAAAAAGAAAGCCTAGCCAAAACAACAAAATAAGTGCCCTTAAATCATTTTAAATGAAAAAACTTGGTATGTAAATGATTATAATTTTATTTCTGACTTCATGGCAATCTTTAAAATATATGGTAACTTATATAGTCCTTAGAGTGATCATATGAATCATACATTTGTGTGACTACAGAGAAATTTTTGCCACTAAATGTATGGAATATGTTATATTGCTGAATGCATATAAGCAATATTCAGAAGTAATATTTAAAATGTTTTTAACCAAGCTTTTGCTAGTTTTTTTTCCCTATGACACATAGTTAATTTTAAAGGCTAAAATTTATGCAATCTATAATTACCAATTTCATACGGGCATAAGACAGAAACTACCTTATAATATTAATTATTTTTCACCAATACACATAACAGACAATCTATTATCAAAGAACAAAATTTGTCATTTGATCTCAGGAATATTTTATAAATCCATGTTTATTTTGAATTGGCATCAGATACAATGACATTTCTCTCCTCCACTCTAATTTACTACAACATTAAAGGAAATTTAAGCAAGTTTTAAAATACAGAACTATTTTTAATTATGAGGGGGAAAAAGAATAATGAGTAGCTTTAAATATAACCAATTGATTGTGTCAACATGGTCAAGGGTAGCTGCTCAGACATGTCATTCACGGATATCACCACATCCATCAAACTGCATTCAGGGTCCTACCACATTATTAAATGTATGTTACTTGAAATATTGGTGAGAAAACAACAAAAGTATTGTATGGTTTTTATCAGTCATTTTAGTTATAGATGGTTTTCCATTTCCTTTTGAACTTAGTGTTAATATTTTCCAGCTGGAACATTTTTCTAATATATTTAATTTATATAGTGTTTGCTTAATAAAATTACCCCCAACATTCCGAAAATGATGTCAATACATAATGTTATATTTTATATTTTAATTCTAATATGCCCACATTTCCATATGATTGTAAAGGTTAATATGAATCGTAATTAAAATTTTATTTCTGTGAATTAGCTGCTTAAACAGGTGTTGGTCACCCTGAATTATCACCAACACAACCCACATATAACCTTTTGAAGTAAAATAATGGAATATTTTACTTGATCTTGGTCTCAATGAAGTTTACATTATGAGTAGTGCCTAAAAATCCACCTGACTTTAATGAACATTAGTAGAGGTATAACAAACAAATCTTGGATAAAATATATTTTCTGATTAGTAATAAGTTACTGCACTGATTTTTGCTTGAGATTTTAAAAATCACCATAATATCAAACTGGTATGCTCAGAGGAAGACCTCTGGAAGAATATAGATTTAATCAATTCTAGTATTCCTGATGATTGATGTAACCATAAATATTGGGCCTTAAAGAATTAGAAAAACATTTAGAGATTGATATATATAGATTGGGCTCACATTAGCCATAATAATATCCTAAAACTGATGAGTAATAGTAGACATCACCTCACCCCCATTCTCCACACATATGTAAGATAACCATATTTCTGGTATGTTGTCAAGTATACTACTATAATGTAAAATAAACAATTTTACCTGATGACCTCCAAGGTCACATTAAACTTCATGAGCATTTGATTCTATCAAAGAAGGACATGGGAGCAAGAGGTGAGTGGAGAAGGATGCAGTTCATTTGTATTATTGTGACCATAGTCATCAATTTTTAATAATACCAAATGTGAAAAAAAACTCTGTCATTATTACTTGAGTCATAGGAAAAATGTCTTCCTGTTTCAGAAAACATCCAAAATAAGGCCCCTACTGGATTCTGAATTTGTCATTTTCTACATTTGAAAATAATTTTGGTTGGAAACTGGCAAAATCATTAACCTCTAAGCTTTAAATCATTGCATAGTTGGGATAAAACATTTTAATTTATGGTGGTAAAGCTATAAAAATTCAACAGTAAAAGAGAATTTAACTCTGAAGATTAAATTGCATAAGCTTACTATTAAAATAAAACATCTCCTCCATTATTCTTTCTTTGAGTTGTATCAGCAAGCTTTTAGACATATATGAAATATTAACAATGACTAAAATATAATTATGTTATCCAAGGTTATTTTTCTAGTTGAGGCATTTATAAATATCCATGTGGTATTTTCTAGTTTATGATACTTTTAGGGATCTCTACAAGGATACTTGCATAATATATGTAGAGAGATGTGTTCAATCAAATAGTCACCTAAGCAGCAGAAGTTGAATTATAAAAACCTAATACTGCTTTTGAGATTGGGTGTCACCCCATTTTACAGATAACTGGAAATAATCATAACTATCAAAAGAGTTAACTAAATGGGACATGAATGTCTTGCCAGAGAATTGGAAGTATAGATTTTTCCTACAAATGTTAGTATTTATTATAATTTACTTGAAAAAAATGGCAAAAAAAATCCATGTGCCTCACAAGAGTTTATTGTATAGAGCTTATAATAATTAACTCTTAGAAACATTTAAGAATATGTTAGCCAGTAATATTTGATAAACAATAAATTGATTCTGCATTCACCTCAGTCTTTGTTTTTAAAATGTGAGATACTTCAGATAAATTTTTACAAGTCTCCCATTTAAATATATATTTTATGGATACTGCCTAAAAATCATAAGCAATATTGATAAAAGTGGAATATTAAGGAAATTAATCATTTTCATTCCTAATGGAAGTGGCCTGATTTTTTAATACAGAAAATTTGATATCCAAAACTTTGCATTTAAGTTTGGCATGTTATTAGTCAACTTGCTTAACTTCCTGCACTGTTGTCTACATTTGCTTTGCTCTTATTAAACTGAAATGATAAGCATCCTGATAAATGGATAATTGCATTGTATTTATATTTCTCTTCTACATATGTAACAAATTTGGATTAACCCTGTCTGTGGCATTCGTAAATTTAGAATAACACTTTATTGTCTGTGTTGGGAGAAACTTTTAAACCTCCTGTCCATTCAGATAATGAATTATTGCTATTCCTGTGATTTACTGGCACTACACTCCATCCTTCTTACAATTTCAGCAACTAAAATGTGCAAAGTTTGTCATTTGTCAAATTTTAAAGAAGTTTGGGGAACAAAGGAGGTGCATCACAGTAGCATTGGAGATTACACAATAATATGGATATACAACTTTGGTGTTAGACTGCACTGCAGCCATCCTCAGTTGCTGGTACTCATTATACAGGACTCTGACTTCTATGGTTATCATGTTCTTAGGCCCTTTAACCATAAATTTATGACTTTGTTTATCAATCAAAAGGAGTATTCATATGTTCTACTAAACAGAAGGCTTTTGTCTCAAGGCTTTTTGCATCCCTTAGAATGCAAAAATGACTACTTAGTCATTATTTAAATACTATTGGGGATTTTTTACTGTAAAGTGATCTACAGTAATACATCCTGATTATACAGAAATATGCTGTAATGTTATTTATAAATAATTATTCTTAACAAAAATGAGAAGAGCACTTACTTGATTTGTTTAACAAATTTCAAACTTTAATCCAAATATTTAAATTTTCATAGATTGCTATAATAGTATTTATACTGTATTTTCATAATCTTTTTGTAAATATGGCTGAAATCATACTAGAATAAGACTTTTGAAAATCAAAAATTAAGTGTCTTTTGTTAACATAGCTTGACAGTACAATAAACACATTTCTTAAGATTGTAATCTACAGGAAGATGTTTCAGACCTATTGTGTATTATTCTAAAAAAGATTAATGGCATTTTTATCTTTTTTCATCTATAAAACAGGGGAGCAGGAGAGGATTTTTAAAGGTACCCTTTTACCTCTTATAGGTATAGATAGTCATAATTTTAGTTTGAGATATCAAAGAAACATGTGCCCATGATTCAATATTATCATTATGTGATTTATACATTAAATCAAGATGTTATCACAGTTTCCAAGTCATGTTCACATAGAAACAAGTCATGGGTAGTGTTGGCTAGAAAGGCTAATAGGGACGGTAGAACTCAAAGTTGAATGTTTCTTTCTCTTGCTTCATAGGCAGCCTCCTTAACTGTGGACTCCTGTTCTGAGAACCAAGATCCAGGATATTGTACTGTCAGTAATGTGGCAGTTTCAGATGACTGGTAAGGAATATGATTAGTTTAATTTTTGTTATTACTTAAAATTTTTTAAAATAAATTTTATACCTAAAAATAATTATAGGATGCTAAGTAGTACATAAAGCTTAAGATATTTTATTTCCCTCTCCAAATTTTCATAATATAAATATATAGTCAATAATTACTGTGCAAAATGTGTTAAAATGTGTGAAATGAAGTGGTAGAAATAAGGATAAAATTGGAGAAAAGGAAATTAAATATAGCCAGTAGTCTTTGGAAAGATTAATGAAATAATTGCATATGACCTTCATTCTGAAAAACATGTAGGATAAAGACCCCAGTTCTTTCAAATGCATTTCTAAAAGTTTACGTGAAAATTATTAACAGATATTTTTCCATAGCACTTAAAGCTGAACACAGCAGTAATCTACCAGAAAATGTGATTTTAATAAATGATAAACAGAGAAAAATAAGTAGTCATGCATCATGATGCATCATTCGTTGCCTCAATCAACTTATTGGCATCCCTTGCATTGATCAACTTACTGATATTCTTTATCACCTCTTCAGGGAAGGAGCAATGTAATCTAATGTAAATATTAGAGTTGCCACTAATTCTACAGCATTTTATTTTCCCTCTGAGAGTATGCTCCTTCTTGTTGACTCAGTATTGTGATAATATACATCTAACTTGACTAATTGAAAACATAATTTCCATAAGTGTTATTATTTTTCATAACTCGGAAGTCTAACAACTCTGTGTGTTTATAGGACACCCTTCTACATATTTTCCATTGAAATTTATCACACTATAATAAATGTCAAAAAAAGCTATATTCACTCTTTTTCGAACTAAACATTATACTAAACATGTAATCTTTTGACACTAATATTTATATCTTCCATTTTTTATTTAGGACTCTTGATGTTCAGCCAAATAGAGTCACAGTTGGAGGTATCAGATCGCTAGAACCAATCCTTCAGAGGAGAGGACACGTGGAAAGCCATGATTTTGTTGGGTGTATAATGGAGTTTGCAGTCAATGGAAGGCCTCTGGAACCCAGCCAAGCTTTGGCAGCACAAGGCATCCTAGATCAGTATGGCAATTTTATTTCTTACTGTTTTAAAGAAAAAAATGCAAAAAAAGTATGCTTCAGTGAGCATCAAAAGATGAAATTATTATGCTCAAATCTCTAAAAATGCCAAATGATTTACATTGTTTTGAATTTTAAATATTATACTTTGAAATTTTGGCATAAAGTATGATATTTAATTAGAAAATTAATGTTTCTAGAGTCTGATACTATATATATATGCATGTGTGCATGTATATGTTTTATCCTCTTACAGAGAGTTGTGAAGATTAAATTAGTTAAGTTGGTAAGTTATATAAAAAAGGGTTCCAGCACATAGAGATATACAGATGTTAGCCATCATGGGTACATAGAACTTTATTTCACATTAAATAGTTTTACTTATAGACATACATATTCCTAAAAACTTGATACAGCTTTAAAAACAGGTAATAGCTTGATTAATTATTAACTGTAAGGCTTTTTTTATTTGATTATTAATTAGGTTTCTAGCAATAACTTAGGGATGTTAGAAATTACATATTTTATTTTAAAATTACTTTTGTTCATTACTGAAGTTTGAAAAATTCTGAAAAAATACAAGGAAGAGAACAAAATTAACCTATAATCTAACCACCCAGAGACAACTACTCTTAGGTTATTGTCATGTTTGTGACTGCTTAGTATCCCACAATGTGAATGTGCTATATTTTAACTATTGCTATACACTTTAGTTATTTCCAATTTTATTAACATACCAATTACCCCGTGATGAACACATTTTCACAAAAATCTTTGCTCACATTATTTTTTGGATGAGATTACTAGAAATAAAACTGTTAAGGGCAAAGCTAGGAATACTTTCTAATGTTTGTAACTTAAGTATTTTAATAACATTTGCTATTTGCCTTTCTTTTCCTACATGTTGTTACTGTTTTGTTACAAAGTTACACTAGTTCGTTATTATTATTAATCAAACAGTACAGAAAAACAAAGGATTGGGATTGCCACCATTGTTAATACTTTGGTGTGCATCCTTTTGTATCTCCGTGTTCACACAAGTACTTTTTTAAATATCAATTTTTTTTTTTCATTTAGAGATATTTTGTGAACATCTTTTTAGGTCAAAACCTACTGAAACAAAACTTTTAGACTTACCTTTAACTCCTCTGTTTCTGTTAGACCTTATGTCCAGAATGATGGTTCTGTTTGTTTGTTTGCTTTTTGAGACAGAGTCTTGTTCTGTCGCCCAGGCTGGAGTGCAATGGTGGGATCTCGGCCCCCTGCAACCTCCACCTCCTGGGTTCAAGCAATTATCCGCCTCAGCCTCCTGAGTAGCTGGGATTACAGGTGCCTGCCACCATGCACAGCTAATTTTTGTATTTTTAGTAGAGACGGGGTTTCACCATGTTGACCAGGCTGGTCTTGAACTCCTGACCTCATGATCCACCGGCCTCAGCCTCCCAAAGTGCTGGGATTACAGAGGAGAGCCACTGCACCCAGCCTAGAATGGTTTTTAAAACACAAGTCAGTTAACTTTTCACTTCTTGGCTCAAAGTGCTTCAATAGCTTCCCATCTCACCCAGCTTCAAAGCCAAAATCCTGACCCCGACTGACAACATTTTTATGATCTGCTATCTCCCTTCACTTCCTGAACATATCTAACTATTCTTCTTCTTGTTCCCTGAGCTCCAACCATGTTGGGACTTGGTGTTTCTCAAACATGGCAGTACGTTTTCACTTCAAGGCTTCTCGCTGGCTGTTTCCTCTAGCTGAAATGATATTCTACCAGATATACTTCATTCCCTTATTTTATTTAGGTCTTAACAAAGATTAAGATTAATTCACTGCCTAATCTAAAGATTCAGCAAACCTGCAAACTCACTATACCCTTTCTCACCTTGATTTTCTCTATAGCTATTTTTTTCTTTATTTTCTGCCTCTTCCACAAGAAAAAATAAGTACTTCCTGAGAACACGGTTATTTTTTCATTACTTTACTTCCATGCTTAGAACAGTACTTGGCATATGGTAGGCATTCAATAAACACTAGTTGCATGAGTATCCTGATAGACATGTGTCAAAAAATATGTGGTCCCTGGATCATATGTATTAACCAAAGTGTTTATTTGACCAATATATTTTATTCAAGTAAGAATTAATTTAAAGAAGAAATTGTCACATCTTTCTCATTATTACATAAGACATAATTTTTCTTGAATCTTCTTTAGTGTAAGGCAGACTATGTTTTCTAGGAAAACTTCTGGTTTGATTAGTTTCTCCAAATGTAGTTGTAACTTGAGCTTCAAATAATGGAGTGCTTGAAATTAAACAAGTTAATAAAAGTTTATATCGAGTTTTAGCAAACTTCTCCTCATCTTTTATGTGCGTTATCATTCTCATTATGATTTATTTTAGATGCCCTAGGCTGGAAGGCGCTTGTACTCGCAGCCCATGCCAACATGGTGGCACATGTATGGATTACTGGTCATGGCAGCAGTGTCATTGCAAAGAGGGACTCACTGGGAAATACTGTGAAAAATGTATGTAAGGTCTTCCATCTTCCCCTGGAAATTATAATAACTATGAAAAGTAAAATATATGCACCCAAGTATGTAATCAAATTAAAAATTATGCTTTCATTCTAAATATTAAAATATTAAATGGACAATAATTGGTAAAATACAGTGACATTTTAAAAATTATTTTTATAAGTTGAGGAAGAATGATATCCTTTTAAAGAATTGTTTACTAACTAAATCTCTAGCTTCCACTTTAAAGGCATTTTATTAACTTATTTTTGTTTTGTTTTATCTGTTAGAATGCTAGGCAATCTAAAAGATCAAAGGTTATAGTTACGCTTTTTTTTTCATATTATCTGCCTTTGGGGGATATTTTTCTGGTGAATTTTTGTGCATAAAAAGGTATACACACTAAATCACTCAACACTGAGTTGAAAACATCATACAGAGGCAGCATAATATGTTAAAATTAATGTTGATACTTTCATTTTAACGTGCAAGTAGTAGAATTAGTTTTGAATATTACTTTTTAAAATCCTTTCATCATTGTCTTCTAAGCCTAATGTTATTATTTAGACATTAACGATGTTCACATCATTTAGAAAATGGTGCTCTCTAATTTCGAGCTGCACATTTCACTAAAAACTAATGGCTCCTCTTTTTATTTTAATGGATTTTAAAAATTCTTCATTTTCAAACAAGTGGTTACTACTTAACTCCATTGCAGGTATCTGACTACATTTAAGGAGTCATTTGATTCAATTATGTTATGAAAACAAATAGAAATGCATAATAAAATTGAGGACATAATACAATCTAAAAGGTCTTAGCAGAAAGTATAATGGTGTGTAATTATATTAGATATAATGAAAACATAGAAAATATATATTGTCATGTGATTTTCAGTGTACTAAATATTTTATAAGGAGCCTAATTACATCTGAAATGTGAGTCATTGGCTAGATAAATACCAGAGACACTTTTTCTTAAATCATGATACAACTCACATACTATAAAATGTATCCTTTTAAAGTGTATCTTTCAGGGCTGAAATCTGTTTGAGCTCATTTTCTTAATATTCTTTCTTTAGCTATATTATTTGTTTCTATAACTTAAGCTTCAATATTTCTGGACTGTGGATTTTTTCAGATTACAATAAACTATAATATACATAGTGATTATACATGATGATAAATTATATGTGATGATTACTGAAAATAAAGTTAATTACAGATGTAAATACTTGATTGAACACTTCTTTGTCCTAATTTATAGCATACTAGAGACTAAAGATTACAAATCTTTTTAACCATGCAAACATATGTTTTGGAGACACAGTGAAAATGATTACAAACAAATTTTTCAAGTACATATTACCAACAAGTGGCTGTCTTTAGATATTCATAATTTATATAATGTGGCAAATAGTTTAGTAAAATATTTCCCAAATGGTTAATGACTGTCATAGAGTATTTTAATTTCATGGTTCTGAAATGCATTTAAACATGTGAAATCAACTTATATAATGATTCATAAATGGAAATTATTTTTTAAGAGTAGAGTTGGGGGACATTAATTCCCAAAACAACATTTTCATTGTCCTTTTCATATTTTTGTCACTATAGAAAATGCTCCAAGAAATGCCAAATGAATGCATTCATTTTCCCTTTTTTCCTTTGACTTCCAGCTGTTACTCCTGACACTGCCTTATCATTAGAAGGCAAAGGGCGCTTGGACTACCACATGAGTCAGAATGAGAAGCGGGAATATTTGTTAAGGCAAAGCTTACGAGGTGCCATGTTGGAGCCTTTTGGTGTGAACAGTCTGGAAGTAAAATTTAGGACCAGAAGCGAGAATGGCGTTTTAATCCATATCCAAGAAAGCAGCAATTACACTACTGTGAAGGTGAGATAAAAGCTAATGGTGACTTCATTTGATTAGACCGCCTGCTGTGTAGTGGTTTAAATCACTTCCCCCATAATTTCTGTCCTTTTCTTTACAACCCATTAGAGTTCCGACTAATGCTGGGCACTATTCCAATGTCATCTATCTTAACTATTCCCCAGGCATTGGCCAGAGTAACAAAGATATGAATGGTTTGGTTTCTACACACTTTTGTGTTGCTTTAGAGTAGAGAACCCTGCCAGGTAGGCCAGCACACAAAGAATTAGTTGCAATCTATTTTTCTGGTAAGAATTTATATCGCTTCTTTTCTTACTTTTAGACAAAGCTAACCAAAAATATAATGTTTGTTTGAAATACAAAAATATTTTTCTCCAACAATTATTTCAACTACTGATATGTATATGTCAATTGACACGATTAGAATAAGGAAAAACATTTTGAAATGAGGACAAACATTTTGAAATTATATGATTTCTGGAGCATATATTCAATTCTCTATATAAACTCTGTGAAGTAAAGTATATTTGGAATTTATTATAATTTTACTCAACCTTTCCAAATAATTTTTAAATAATCTTAAAAATTATACTTCATGAGAACAACGGATTGATTTATCATTAGGCTTTTACATAATTTGTTTTTTCTCATCTGTAAATAAGATACTAAACTTATATACAGATGAATAATTAGATATCCATTTTTGTATCGGCCCTTAGCTTTCTGAAGTTTTAAATCTATATTCTGCTTTCTTTCCCACAAATAAGTCATCTCCTAGACCAACAGTTTCTTTAGTTTAGTTATATTTACTGCCATCCATTAATATTACTTTGTATCATTCTACTGATAATTTTTTATATAAATTTTAGTAAATTCTTAAGATAACAAATCTAGATTTCCTGAATTATTTTCATCTATTAGTCAATATTTAATAACTACTCCAGGGATAGTTCACAGAGAAAAAGAGCAATATGTTCAGAAAAATTATTAGGTTTAATTCACATATAATACTAAAAATAAAAATAGATGTTCACTTCTAAACTTCAGCCTCTTTCATCCTCAAAATTTTTCTCTGTGCAAGCCAACCATGATTATGTTGCATATAAATATATTTAATAAGTAGTCCAAAAACCAATATTTCTTACCTTCTTAAATGATAATTCCTCTAGTCCAGTCATTTCCAACTAGGAAAGCTTTTACCCCCATGGGACATTTGGCAATATCTGGAGACATTTTCAGTTGTCACAGTTAGGAGTTGGGAGAGTACTTCTGGTGTCTAGAGGTAGAGGTCAAGAATGCTGCTAAACAGTAGCACTTCACAACAAAGAGTTATCTGGCCCCAAATATCATTAGTGCCAAATGGCAGGCACTCTACCCTTTTCCCCTACAAGAGAACATCTTCAGGTTTTAACTTTACCTCTACTGAAACAAAGGACCCAGTTCCAGAGTTAATAAAACAACTGTAAAAGAGAACACATAAGCCATTGTATTACATTATTAGTTGGTACTTATAATTTTCATTGAAAAGGGTATTAGAAGTAAACAAAGTAAAGAAGCAAAAAATGAAATAGGTCCTCATCTTCTATAAGAAACATATTTTATATGGTTTGAGAGGCTTCGACATTGAGGTCTGTGTGTTATCTGTTAAGCTGCTTCCAAGTCTTCGTGCCATTTAAATGACATATGAAATATTTCTGTACTAACGTACACTTTAAGCCAAGGAATTCAGTCAAAATACAATGTGGTTGAAAAAAATCAGACACATTTTTTTCTTCACTAAGGAAAAAGCTGAATGTCAGGATCCATTTTTGTCACCATAAATTCTTCTATTTCCAACAGGACAACGCATACAACTCCAGATTTTGTTAGCTTGGTAGAAATAACTTAATTTTTTTTTTCCTGAAAGGAAAGTAAGTGCAAATTAATTAAAAAATGAATAATACAGACCAAAATGCATAGTTTTGTATGAAAATTTTGAAAAGAAGCTTTTCAAAGATTAAGGGGCTTGGCAGGTAAAGAGAATAGGTAAGAAAAAATAACAACAGTGAATTAAGAATAACTAAGTAAACTGAAAGAAAGTGGCTGTTGTAAGCAGGCAAATTATTTGGATGATAGGAATATCAAGTGCTTATACAGACGAGGAAGCTAGTTAGGATGGACTTTTACTTATCAATTAGCTTATTGGTCACCAAGATGCCAGGGTTCCGTTTTTTTTTTTTTTTTTTTTTGGCTCCTTTTCTGATCCTTTCTGTAACTCTTTCTTATGGTTTGCATTCTCTCTCTCTCTCTCTCTCTCTCATCTCTTTTCTATGATTCTTTCTCTCTCTCTCTCTCTACACACACACACACACACACGCAGACAGAAGATGAGGACATTTTATGAAAAATGAGGAAGGGTGTTGGGTAAATGGGATTCCATGTGGCTAGAAGAGAGAGAGGGTGTCAGTGTCAGGTGTGGGCGGCAATAGTGATGAGAGGAGAGAGAAGAATATGTAGACTGGATTGGGTCTATTCAGAAAAAAAAAATTAAGAAGAGAAAGTTTCATAGAGAAAGGCAAAAGGAAAGCATACTTTTGTAAAACTTTGTAGGCCAATATTTAACTCATTTCACAAATCTGTCTTCATTCATGGCATATCCTATAGCTCCATATTTGATGTTCTGTAATAATAGTAATGTGATGGACTTTATTTCTACTCTAAATCAGTTCTTTTGTTTTGTGTTTGTCTGTTTTTTTAAGGGGGCAACATAGGTGATACATAATAATTGGAATAAGGAATTCAAAGCTCTATAGATTCAAATTGAATAAATGAGCAAATAAATACAGTCATGAGTTGCATAATGACAGGAATACATTTCAATAAATGCATTGTTAGGTGATTTCGTTCTTGTGCAAACATCATAGAGTGAACTTGCTCAAACCTGCATGGTACAACCTACTATACACCTAGGCTATACGGAATAGTCTATTGCTCCTGTGCTATAAACCTGTATGGCATGTTTACTGTACTAAATACTGTAGGCAATTGTGACACAGTGGAAAGTATTTGTGTATATAATCATATCCAAAAATAAAAAAGGTACAGTAAAAAGACTGCATAGAAGATTTTTGGGGGGATGGGGGACAGCCTGGGCAACAGGGTCTTGCTCTGTTGCCCGGGATGGGGGACTGCCTGGGCAACAGGGTCTTGCTCTGTTGCCCAGGCTGGAGTGCAGTGGCATGATCTCGGCTCACTGCAGCCTCCACCTCCCGGGCTCAATGTATCCTCCCACCTCAGCCTCCCAAGTAGATGGGACTACAGGTGTGTGTCACAATGCCCGGCTAATTTTTGTATTTTTCTGTAGGGATGAGGTTTCACATGTTGCCTAAATTGCACTTACTGTGACTGAAGCTTGTAGGACTGAAAGTTGCTCTGAGTCAGTGAGTCATTAAGCAAGTGGTGGGTCAATGCGAAGGCCTAAGACATTATTATACACTTCTGCAGACTTTATAAACACTGTATACTTAGGTTACATTAAATTTATCAAAAATATTTTTCCTCAATAATAAATTAACATTAGCTTACTGTAACTCTTTTAGTTTATAAACTTCTACAATTTTTAACTTTTTTCTCTTTTGTAATAACAATTAAAACACAAATACATTGTACAGCTGTACAAAAATATTTTCTTTCCTTATACCCTTATTCCATAAGCTTTTTTTATATTTTAAAAGTTTTTTATTTCATTTTATTTTTACTTTTAAACTTTTGCATTAGTAACTAAGAAACAAAAAAACACATTAGCCTCAGCCTACACAGGGTCAGAATCATCAAATCACTGTCTTCCACCTCCACATCTTGTCCCAGTGGAAGGTCTTCAGGGACAATAACACACATGGAACTGTCATCTCGTATGATAACAATGCCTTCTTCTGGAATCCCACCTAAAGGACCTAGATGAGGCTGGTTTACAGCTATTTTTTATATCATTAGAAGCAGTACCCTCTAAAATAATGATAAAAAAAAACTTGGTATAGTAAATGCATAAACTACTAATGTAGTCATTTATTATCATTATCAAGAATTATGTATTATACATAATTGCATGTGATATACTTTTATACATCTGGCAGCGCAGTAGGCTTGCTTACACCTGTATCCCCGCGATGAGTAATTCGTTGTACTATGACATTACAATGGCTACTGGGTCACTAGGCGATAATAATTTTTCAGCTCCTATGGTTCATCATTGACTGTTTATTAATAAATAAAACCAAGCAAAAATTAGCATGATGTTTTAAAAGGGAAGAATTATATAAGTGTTAAGTACAGTACTGCCAGGGAGAAGGAAAACATTAAGAATGTTATAATGGGAACTTATATTCTTATCCACCCCAATTTGTGGTATATTCCAAGTGCTCTTTCATCAAAAATTTATTGAATAAAAGGATGACATGATGAAATCAATTAGGAGGAAAGAGCTGGGAGGAAGCTTTTCCTTTTTCTTTTTTTTTCAAAAAGGACTCCAGCTATAACCAAAGAAAGTTGCTGTTTTTACTGTGTGTCATGAGATGTTGCCCATTTGATGAAATGTTATTGTCATTTAGCTAGAATTTTCTGGGTTTTTTTTTTTTTAGTTTGGTGCTGAAATATATTATTATCTGGAAAAATTGCTTTAATAAAATATTACTATATGAATAACATATGTAAATGTGTTAGACATCTTTTCGGTAAAGTACAAATGAACTGATTTTTAGTTTTACCAGATGTGTTTGTGCATGTAGAAATAGCATTTGATCTGAGTGACAAAATAAACTGATCCATCTTTTCATTCCCGTTATTTGAGGAACAGTGCCACAGCATCCCCCTGCCAACACACCAGCTCTGTCTGGCAGTGGTAATGGGATTATGCTCCCTGAACCAAATGTTCATCTTGCCTCATAAATTATCTCATTTTCTAAAATGGTCTACTCAGGATACTGGAAACTCGGTAGCTGGAAGCTGGAGTGGGAGCACCCTGTTACCCAATGTTCTCCTGGACAAAATAAAATAAACCAAGTATCCCTTAGATAAATTGTAAAAGACAGCCAAAGTGAAGGCTTGCCCAGACACCTCATTAAGAATTCACTCTTCATTCATCGTAGTTTTTGATCTCAATAAATGATATAAACAATAGGCATCATTTTTTCCTAAAATTTGTGTGTAAAAGATGAGAGGTGAAACATTATTTTCATCTTTATTTTTAAACTATGCTTCCTTTTTAGCTGAGCATTCCTTTTTCTTTTTGCAGGTGGTTTTCACAATTTTTTAGTACTATAGGCCTTTTACTAAACGAACCAGCATAACACACTCCAATGGCAGGTTGTCATTGGAATACAAATAATTAAAAAAGGTATAATTTAGTTACCTTAAATGGGCATTCACCCCTTTATTATTTCAATTGTGTTCTGGAAAATAATTCATCATGTTTTAAGAAATTAGGTATACATATAAGAATACATTGAAAACCATTGAAACTTAAATGTAAAAGTATATGTTGCCTAAAATTGTAGAGACAAAGTGTGTAAGTATATTCTAATACAACCAGATTCTTCAGCTATTCTATCTGCTGTAGACTGGTCAAAAATTAAAGTTTAGTTTTATTAATGATTTTTATTTAAGCACACCATATTTTAATTGCATACTATTTTTAATATGTTTTACAGATTAAGAATGGAAAAGTACATTTTACATCCGATGCAGGAATCGCTGGGAAAGTGGAGAGAAATATTCCTGAAGTATATGTTGCAGATGGCCACTGGCACACTTTTCTAATTGGGAAAAATGGAACAGCCACAGTATTGTCTGTCGACAGAATATATAACAGAGATATTATCCACCCTACTCAGGACTTCGGTGGCCTTGATGTGCTTACTATATCACTTGGAGGAATTCCACCCAATCAAGCACATCGAGATGCCCAAACAGGTAAATGCCTTTGTTAAGTAGAGTCACAAGGGAAGTAAAATTGTTCTTCAAAAAGTAATTGCTTTTTCTTGTGGCAAGACTACACATTTAGCATGAATCTCATATACAGTACAATTTCATTCAATAAAATTTATGTTTAAAAAAGTAGTTTGATGTCTGATAATATCAATTACAAATATCCTAAGAATGTCATAACTATCTTCAGAAAGTTTTTAATAAACGATTAGCCACCACTTTCTCGAGCAACTTGCATCTTTCTTACCAAGGTTGTAATTCAGTCCATAGTGTTTTGATGCTTTGCTTGTCCACCAAGCATTTTGTATACATTTGTTCAGTTGTTTATTCATTCACAACCACTGTCTTCATAGACCATTAATGGAGACAAACATTAATCAAATTCTTACACAAGTAACTGCATTATTCTAATGTGTGATAAATAATACAAATGAAGAATGTAGAATTCTAAAATATAGTGACAAAAGAGAAAGGAAGGGGAATTTTGCTGTGGAATTGACATGTATACATAAATCTGAATGATAAGGAGGAGGATTAAAATATATGAAAGGTTAATTTATGTTGATAGGAATTTTTTTAAAGAAGAAGTTTAAGTCAAAGTTATAGAACACAGCACATTGGAGGCTAACGTCATAGGCAAATGATGAAGTCGGAGAATGAAGCAACTTCCTGACCATGTTGCAGTTTTGGTCTTATTTACAGAGAATTGGGAAGTAATTGAAAACTTTAATCACAGTAGGATCAAGTTAGATATGCAGTAATATTACAGATCATTCAGGCTACAACATGGAGAATGAATTGGAGGAGGACACGAGCGGATCTACAGAAATGAGTTGGGATCAGGGCAAGATGTCTTGTGAGCTCATACTAGTGTGGTGGCTGAGGAGTTAGAAAGAAATGGATAGGCAAGAAATATTCTTGGAACTAAAATCAACCAAACTGTTAGTGATTATGGTAAAATTCAAGGAGGTTTCTACTTCTCAACTCCAAGAAGGGTAGGTCAGCAAGAGAGGAAACTGCAGAACCCTCCAAAAGCAGCATATGTCTGAGAAGTATTAGATTTGGTTTGGGACATTTTGGATTTGAAGCATCTTTGAGAAAATCCTTCAGATGGATGGGCTGGAAATCAGAAATAGACTTTAGCTGGAAATATATATTTGAGTGGTCAGTGTCAAGCAGGCAACTGAAGTACTGGACATGGGTGTGATCACCTAACATGAGGGCGTAGAGTGAAAAGAAAGCCTGGGACCTCATCTTGATTAACCGTAAGAGTTAATGGTTATGTAGAGGAGAATAAGTCAGAAAAGGAGACTAAGTAATAGGAAGAAAATCAGGAGTATAGGAACAAAAAGAAAAGATGTCACAAAAGCGTATGGGAAAATATATATCAAGAATGAGAATGTCACTATGGTAGAATGATGCATTAAATAAGAGGAAAAAAATGCATGTGAGAGTAATAGATTTAAGGCATAAAAGTTAAAGTCCAGGTCATAAGTCCTTTTTATATGTTTATTATAGAATGTTGTGAGAAAACAAGCCAATGGAAATTACGCTTTTTTGGTAGTGTCAAAATAGATTGTTGGGCCCTGAGATAGAAATATCAGCACTGTTAGCACACTCAAGTGTAATGAAGTGTTTCTTAACTTTGCATTTTATCTTTATCATTACCCTAAGGAGACACTTAATATAGCCTAAACTTTGCCATCCCCAAGCCATAAAATGTTAACACCAGAGGTATGTTTTTATCTGCCTTTTAGAGGCCTATAAACCATTGTAATAGCTAAGATTTTTTTCTTTTGCTCCCCAAGAACCTATGTTCCACACCTTTGGTGTATTATCACCTTCAATGGGAATGCATGATTTAGTAGTTGAAACCATTGGCCTATTTCATGTTCTTTACAAGTTTAAAAAATATATTTTATTTGTATGTATGCAATTTTTGGTATATGGGATGTAAAAAGGAAGGAAATTGATAAATAAATAAATGAGTAAGAAAAAGAAAATTCAGCCTCCCCAAGTCATTTATAAATCTTCAGAATGAGTGGGATTCAAACAATCTGATCCATGTTTGGTCATGGTAATGTTACGCACCTTGCTAAGTTATAAGATGCATAGCTTAATTATCTTTCAGCTGGATGATGATTCTGAGACAGGTTTCTGTATTCATGTATTCATATGAGGTGATTGTGGAGCTTCTCTTTACAAGATCCCAGCAGTGTAGTATAAGCTCTTTTTTTTTTTTTTTTTTGTAAAAAGCCTTACTCCTTCTTCTTCTCCCAGCAGGTTTTGATGGCTGCATTGCTTCTATGTGGTATGGTGGAGAAAGTCTTCCTTTCAGCGGGAAGCATAGCTTGGCCTCCATCTCAAAAACAGATCCCTCAGTGAAGATTGGCTGCCGTGGCCCGAACATTTGTGCCAGCAACCCCTGCTGGGGTGATTTGCTGTGCATTAATCAGTGGTATGCCTACAGGTGTGTCCCTCCTGGGGACTGTGCCTCCCACCCATGCCAGAATGGTGGCAGCTGTGAGCCAGGCCTGCACTCTGGCTTCACCTGTAGCTGCCCAGACTCTCACACGGGAAGGACCTGTGAGATGGTGGTGGCCTGTCTTGGCGTCCTCTGTCCTCAGGGGAAAGTGTGCAAAGCTGGAAGTCCTGCGGGGCATGTCTGTGTTCTGAGTCAGGGCCCTGAAGAGATCTCTCTGCCTTTGTGGGCTGTGCCTGCCATCGTGGGCAGCTGCGCAACCGTCTTGGCCCTCCTGGTCCTTAGCCTGATCCTGTGTAACCACTGCAGGGGGAAGAAGGCCAAAAATCCCAAAGAGGAGAAGAAACCGAAGGAGAAGAAGAAAAAGGGAAGTGAGAACGTTGCTTTTGATGACCCTGACAATATCCCTCCCTATGGGGATGACATGACTGTGAGGAAGCAGCCTGAAGGGAACCCAAAACCAGATATCATTGAAAGGGAAAACCCCTACCTTATCTATGATGAAACTGATATTCCTCACAACTCAGAAACCATCCCCAGTGCCCCTTTGGCATCTCCAGAGCAGGAGATAGAGCACTATGACATTGACAATGCCAGCAGCATCGCCCCTTCGGATGCAGACATCATTCAACACTACAAGCAGTTCCGCAGCCACACACCAAAATTTTCAATCCAGAGGCACAGTCCCCTAGGCTTTGCAAGGCAATCCCCCATGCCCTTAGGAGCAAGCAGTTTGACTTACCAGCCTTCGTATGGTCAAGGTTTGAGAACCAGCTCCCTAAGCCACTCAGCGTGCCCAACTCCCAACCCTCTGTCTCGACACAGTCCAGCCCCTTTCTCCAAATCTTCTACATTCTATAGAAACAGCCCAGCAAGGGAATTGCATCTTCCTATAAGGGATGGTAATACTTTGGAAATGCATGGTGACACCTGCCAACCTGGCATTTTCAACTATGCCACAAGGCTGGGAAGGAGAAGCAAGAGTCCTCAGGCCATGGCATCACATGGTTCTAGACCAGGGAGTCGCCTAAAGCAGCCAATTGGGCAGATTCCACTGGAATCTTCTCCTCCAGTTGGACTCTCTATTGAAGAAGTGGAGAGGCTCAACACACCTCGCCCTAGAAACCCAAGTATCTGCAGTGCAGACCATGGGAGGTCTTCTTCAGAGGAGGACTGCAGAAGGCCACTGTCTAGAACAAGGAATCCAGCCGATGGCATTCCAGCTCCAGAATCCTCTTCTGATAGTGACTCCCATGAATCTTTCACTTGCTCAGAAATGGAATATGACAGGGAGAAGCCAATGGTATATACTTCCAGGATGCCCAAATTATCTCAAGTCAATGAATCTGATGCAGATGATGAAGATAATTATGGAGCCAGACTGAAGCCTCGAAGGTACCACGGCCGCAGGGCCGAGGGAGGACCTGTGGGCACCCAGGCAGCAGCACCAGGCTCTGCTGACAACACACTGCCCATGAAGCTAGGGCAGCAAGCAGGGACTTTCAACTGGGACAACCTTTTGAACTGGGGCCCTGGCTTTGGCCATTATGTAGATGTTTTTAAAGATTTGGCATCTCTTCCAGAAAAAGCAGCAGCAAATGAAGAAGGCAAAGCTGGGACAACTAAGCCAGTTCCCAAAGATGGGGAAGCAGAACAGTATGTGTGAAGTTTACGTACTGGCACTATAAAAATATAAAAACAAGAAGTAATACTTAAACCATTGTAAAGTTGCTGACTAGGTTGGGTCACATTTGAAAAACAGGCCAGTATGGACTAGTGGTGGAGGGAAAACTTTAAAAATAATAACCACAATGCTGCTGAAACAGACTCACAACAACTTTTAATTTAAACATGTGTGGTTGAATTTATTTCCCTGCATGCATTGTGTTTTGTAACTAGTTATGTGGCATGCAGCATTTGGAAAATTTTTCTTATTTACCAGTGTTTGATTTGTGATTTTTAAAAATTGATATCTTTACCATTGCAGAAAATAACTTGTGCTTTCCCAGTGGCGTATGTGTATTGTTTCCATTGTATTATTATAATTATATTTTGCATTGCAAGATTCTTGATGTTAAACCAATCCTCGTAAAGTGTAAAAAGGAACCCTCCTATCGTGGAATGAAAGATTAAGTATATTAACACTTTTCAGAATGATAGTTTCCGTATTTGATGTTGCTCAGAAATGTCTGAGTATTTGAGTAAGTTTTACATGACAGTGGGTACTGAAATTAAGTCATTTTGTTCAGCACTTTAATGCTTTCTTATAGAATTGTCTTAAAACTTCTGGATCCTTGAGCAAATGATTATAGTCTCCTGACTTTCATGAGGCTTCCATTAGGAACAGAATGATTGCATGTTGTCCCCAGAACACTGCCACCTTGCTATGCGAATGATGTTCTCAGCAGCACTTCTAAGAAACACTCTTAAAAGTTATTTATTGAAAATTTTTCCTACGCTTTTAATATTTTAAAGAATTTACCTAAGGAAAGCTTATGATTGGACTTATTTTCCAACCAGATAACATTTACTCTAAGTACCCAGTTTTTATAATTTATATGAAATCAGATTTCAACACTTACTTTCTGTCATTTTGTAGATCATTTTTTTAATACTGTGTAAAAACTTTTTTTTACACCTAAGCTGTGTTTTTGATACTGATATTTTCCTATGCTGAATAGTTTTCTTACTTTCAGGGAAGGTAAGAAAATACTTTTTTTATATTTGTTACTTATGTAACATTCATATTTTTCACATTTTGATATTTGTAACATACTGTATGCTTTCTACTTGTAAATGTCAACAATAGAATTAAAATATTTATTTAAAATATTTTGTATTCATAGTGTAATATTAATTTTTATCTTTCTATAATCTTTGTATGCCCGATTGAGAATAGTCTCTACTTGTCAATAGGGTATGGCTACTTGAACTGTATATGAGCAGCATCATTTTCTTTTTAAAAAATGTTAATATGGATCATTGCCAGAACAGATATTTTAAAGTCACTTCAGTGCATTCCTACCTATCAGAGTTCTTGGGCTTCCCTGGAGTATAATGAGTCTAGACTAGGTTGATCTTAGGGGACTAATTTTGTTAGGAAGCTGGTTTAAGCGTTCTGGCAAGAAATGTTTGGAAATTCCCAGTAGAATGTGTTCACTGAAGACCAGCTTTAGATCAGTCTTACAGCTATAGAAGCAGCAATGAATTAGAGCTAATTACGGAAAAATGTCTGGGACTAATCTTCTCCAAGGACCCAGCCCAAAATTCTCTAAGTCCAAGGGTGGGTAGAAAAAATGATAGTGAAAGCTCCACTCTACATATGTGTCTTTAATTTATTGATTACTCTGCTGCATAATTCTAAAGAAACTATACATGCTGTCTTAGCCAAGACAAACCTCTGTTTTCAGGAGTCATAGTTACATCTTAAATAACAGGACTTTAAAAAATTACCTCACAATCTCAGCACATTTGTAATTAAATATCTGCCCCAAAACTAATATTCATTGAGAATACTCTCCTTTAATACTGACTCTATCATATTGAATAGGAATTTTAACGATATATAAACTAACACCCACAGATTGAGGCATATGCCAGAATTATTTTGTCATTTAATAATGTTGACATTATTATTTTTTTGTTTCGGATTAGGAAATATAATGTGGATTTAATCTAAATCATGATATTCCTTTAGGTTTAAACACTGAATGTAAGATAATGATCTGATTTTCTCTTTTTTTGTCACCTGCAATGAGCCAACATGTTTTAATATTTCTCTATGAATTTTATAAATTTCTTCTCCAAATATGGAAACATGTTCATTGCTTTGTGTAACTCAAAACAGAATACATTTTTAAAAAAAACTCTGAAGCATCTCAATGTCCTCAAGAATATAAACTCCATAATTTAGAACAGAGCTAAATGTAAGATGATAAACATGATTATAGTTAAGAGTAAAGGGGGAGGAACTTGGTGCCAAGATTTTGTATTCTTATTCTCTAAGAATTCGTTGTGAGATAGAGAATTACTAATCCCTTGACTAATCAATCCCAGTTTAGGAACATGATAGGATTCTCATAGGACAATTTCTAGTCTTTGGTTCTTCTTGGAAATCTCTTCTACTGAAGCAAAGCCAATATTCGTATCAAAATAAATCAGAAATCTCTGAAATGAAGGTCTCACTTTAAAATGGACAGTAATACTTAATTTATTGAAATATTGAAGTGACATATGGTGTACTATGAGGAGGAGGGATTATAGGCAAATTAACAGATTAACAATCCCCAAAAATGAATGGTTGGTAGTGACTTGCATGTTCACACATAAAATTATGACCTGAGGATTTTAATCCATCCCCTGTCGAGTTCTACTGGATTTCCTGGAATACAGTTACTCTACTCTGTAGAGGCCAGAGCAACTCCATCTTTGATGCTCATCTTCCATGTCTACTTCTGATTAACCCCAGTTCTGGGAATGCCTCTAATATTTCCAGTATATCTATAGTTCCTTGTGTAAGAGCTTGTACTAACTGCAAATCCTGATCTTAGGCAGATTCACATAGCAGTCTTGCATTTCCATAAGGGGTCAACTTCAATTGTCCTACACCTTTCTTTCCTATGATATATAATGCCTGGGCTGGGGGTTAATGGTGCAGAGATCCGCCATCTTGTCTCTCCACTGCCTGAGGCACAAGCATGTCTTCTGTTCATAAGTCTCTGTTGAATGATCCTTTCTGAGCAGCTGGATATGTCAGCTTCTTTCTTCAACCTCTCAGATTTTGAGGGTAGAGTTGCATAGACTGACTCACTGCAGAACAGACTCCTTTAGGCTCTTCTGCATCTGTGTTGTGGGGAAAATACTACTTTCTTTCTGGTGCATATTGAAAATACCCTTGCAGTTATGCTGTCATAACTGCATGTGATCACCCAGCCACAAGTTCTGTGAACATGATGTGGCAGCATGACACAGGACTTTGCTTACTCAGTTCTAAGGCGTACATTATTGTTGTTTTCAATGTCATCCCTAGAATTTTCTAAATTACTTGATTTTATTGATAGCTTAAGATAAATTAAAATCACTTTAAGAAAATGGAAGCTGCTCTGCCAGTGGATAGCCTTTTTTTTCTTATCAAATAAACTTGCTTTCACTTTAAAAAGAGAAAAAACAAATGAAAAGAAAATGGAGCAGCAGAAGGTCCTGGAGCACAACTCCCCATTGCATGTTGCTAACAAAATACTTACCAATATCAAGGCTGATGAGAAATAGAACTGGCTTACACTATTGAAAGTCATGTCCCTTATAGATATTTATAAGGGAAATAGAATATATCACCAAGTGGCTTTATTACTTCAGGCATTCCATCTCAGAACAAATCACTATTGTCAAGCAAATGCATTTTTATTTTATTAAAATTTAATATTATGGTAAAATACAACGGAGAAAAGTGAAAATATTTTTAAATTATGAATAAATAATACAGCAATGCAATTATTATTTTTCTATTTTATGTCATAGATTCCATTTTAAAGGACTAACATTTCAAGATGACTGAACTTATCTTCACTTAGGAAAATAAACCTAGAAATAAAATACACTTTACACATTATTAGGCCAATCAGTGTGGAGTAAAACATTAAAGACTATGATTAGTATATGTTCCTTAAAATATTTAAAATGAAATGCCATATTATTAATAATTTACATGTCTATTACTACTGAGCCAACCAGCAGTTTTATGGGTTTGTCAGTCCAAGTGTTATAGGTCAGTGTTACACATGAATTCTATATTTTTATTTATTCTTAATGAGGGAAAAGGCAGTAGGATCTAATAAATTTGGGTGCATACAATTTTGGTACCTACAAATACACATCAAGGATTGAATCCTAACAAAACCTATGCATCTCTGATAATCATTGCAGATAAATATATTCTGACCTAAAGACCATGAAGTAGAATAATCTTTTTTTTTTTTTTTTTTTTTGAGGCAGAGTCTCCCTCTGTCGCCCAGGCTGGAGTGCAGTGGCGTGATCTCGGCTCACTGCAAGCTCCGCCTCCTGGGTTCACGCCATTCTCCTGCCTCAGCCTCCGGAGTAGCTGGGACTACAGGTGCCCGTCACCACGCCCAGCTAATGTTTTTTGTGCGTGTGTGTTTTTAGTAGAGATGGGGTTTCACCGTGTTAGCCAGGATGGTCTTGATCTTCTGACCTCGTGATCCATCCGCCTCAGCATCCCAAAGTGCTGGGATTACAGGCGTGAGGCACCGCGCCCGGCCATGAAGTAGAATAATCTTTAACAGAGAAATATATTAAGATACAAAGAAATTTAGTGTCCTGGGTTAAATTTGATCACAGACATAATTAACGCCCTTTACATGTCAAGTACTCCTCTAGGTCGTGGAATAAAGTAGTGAAAAACAGGCATAACACTTGCATTAATAGAACTTACATTCTAGTAGAGGAGATAAATAAATATAATGCTAATTATGTAGTGTAATATCTAGTGGAGGCAAGTGCCATCAAGCCAACTAAAACAGGCTAAGGGTAAGAGGTTGACTTGAGAATGTGTATGCTAGTTTGAATCAGAAAATCAGAAAGACCTTTCTGGGGAGGAAACATTTGAGCAGAGAGCTGAATGAGGCAGAGAGTGAGCCTTGGACATATGTGTGACACTTTTGCAGTCAGAGAGAGTGACATGGGGAAGCCCAGATTCGAACAGGTCATGTTAGAGGAACAGCAAGAGAATCAATTAGGCTACATAATTATCAACACATTAGCAAAGACTGAACCACAAAAAGCTTAAGGATAAATGTATGTAAAGAATATTTCAAAAAGAATATTTCAAAACTGATCTAGAAACAGAATTACTGTTGAAGTAACTCTCCCAACGCAAAGTAAATCCTGAGAAGGTGGACATGCATTCACTTTGCCCTGATGGCTAAGATCCATGTATAATCAAGGCAACTAAGGTTGCCCATATAGCTGTTAATGAGGTTTTTTTTGTTGTTGTTGTTTATAATGAGTATAGTTACCTAAATCTTTGCATCACTAATACACTTTTCAAAGTATGCTAGAATTTCAATAAGTATCCAAGTGAAGCATGCTGAAAGAATTTATATATAAATACATATTTTTGGCATTGACCATGAAAAGGCTTGGGTAAGTCTTTTTATTAACTGTATAATGTGTATATGTTGAACCCATAGTTGTATCATGATTCACACAATTCTGAAAATGTGTAATTGACATCTATATATAATATAAAGACTGTTTATACTTATGAAAGGAATATGTTGAATTAATGACAGATTCATCAAATCCTCATATAGTGTATGATATATTCAAAATAGACACATTTGTGAGAGACTCTCCATATCTGTTGAAATGGAAAGACCCATGGAATGTTTTAAAATACACTGCCTAAAGGCAGATGATTTTCAGGTGATCCATTTGAATACTTCTAACTTTATTAGTTTGTGAATCAGTTTGCCAAACTCCCAAATCAGGTTGCAGACTACAAAATACAGTCATCATGGTATTCTGGCAAAAAGTTGGGATTTTAATCTGTGTACCATTCTAGCCCAAATAAAATTACCTACAGTGTACAAAGTTCTTTGGCAAGGTCACTAAGTTCCCTATTTCAAATTGAAAACATATTTCATGTGGTACAAATGTTGATCAAAATAAGATTCTGTTTTGCCAGAGCAGTCTCATCACTCAAACCATCCTTCCCCTACTCTATTTGCACAGTTCTGGACCAGAATGTTGCTGAAAACAGTTGTTGATCCTTGATTTTTAAGTAAAAAATTAAAACAGTCTAAGAAAATATCTTTTTAGAGAAATGGTATGATTGAGACAAAAAGCAGCATAACCTATGCCAAAAATATGTATATTCTTTTATAGTTATGAGTCTGAGAAAATAGAAAGATACCATATACTGAATCTGGAGTAATGCTATGCAGAATGTCAGATGACTCTTTATGGAAAACTGATGAATTTGCGAAATGGCTTTGGATAAAAAAAGTGAAAAGGGAATTGTCCTCTTGGAAGAATCATCATCAAGAAACTTCAATTGACAGTCATATACTATTTAACAGAAAACCATGTCTTAAAAATATGTTATCTAATCCAGGCAAAAAGCCTACTATATCACATGATGCAAAGACTGTTACATAGATCTTGGGAGGAGTGAACCTAAACAAGATTTTTTTTTCTTTTAAGCTTTATAGACAGTGAGCGTTGGATAGTGTTCTAAGAAAGAGGATGGTTTTGGTTTTCATTATTGTAGGACAGAATAGGTTGGTATATTGTTATTTGAAACTATCTTATGCAGCTTCAGATCAAGGACAGAATAAGCCTAAGAAATGCTCAATAGATTTTAAAGCAGCAAAGACAATTATTTATAATTCATAGTTTTCTATTCTAATTAGAGTACAGTTCCTGTCTATTCAACATTTAATAGTCACTTTTAAACAGATATTTGTCGAACATTGCATGAGAAAAAAACACCTTATAAGTTAGCCTGTAAGTCTTGGTATTGCATCCACTTTTTAAATTTGCTCAACACCAGAGCTACTGTGTGCCAAGCACCATAGAGATTTAGGTAAGTGAGAGATGACTCTTGCCTTCAAGAAGTTTGCAGTTTTTGGTGACTAGACTTTCCCTTTTCCAAAGTAGTTTAAGATTTGTATAGCTCTGTTTTCAGAGAATTATTTAAATATGTCTAAGGTATTCATATGAATGTGTGCTCCACATGCAGTCTTCTGAACAATCAATTACTTCCCAAGCTTTGGTAATCTACTAAATTTTCAAAAGAAACAAAATAATAGGTTTAGTGTGGTTTAAAGAACATTTTGGGCAATTTACTAATATTTTTCAGCAGTTCCTGCATTGTATAATTATGTAAGACAATTTAAATTATTATATTTAAAGCTATTACCATGAACTAACTACTATCAGGTTTGTTCTACCATGTACTACTTACTTTGAAGCTGGTTCATTTGGTTTTGGAAATATACTTTTTCACAAAATTGGTGTCATCTCTAGCAAAAAGTATGTGAGGTTATACAGATTGATCATGTTCTGCTGAGTTTGCAGTAAACAGAGCTGAAGCTTAGTTTGGGTAAAATTACTAAATAATTACTTCTGACAGTTGTCTAGCTATCCTCAGAGTTCCTTTGCCTTCCAGTTCCAATGCTGTTAATTTTCCACTTTAATTTCCTAGCCCTCATTCAAATTGTTAAAGGACTCATTTGTGACTATATTTTGTGGAAAGGAGACATTCAAAACTGTGAAGGAAAAAAAAAGACACAACAAAATGACACGTTTTTCTGAAATTTTTGTTTTTCTAACCATATTTTTTCTGATTATTCTGCTGAAACTGAATAAAATATCTCTATGTGTCCTAGTTTTGCTGTAAATTTCCTCTATAATATTCAACATAATTTCATATTACATCTTAAGACCTTCATTTAAGCAAATCACACAACTCCTAAAAGGTGCTGCATTGAGGCCGGGCACAGTGGTTCATGCCTGTAATCCCAGCACTTCGGGAGGCCGAGGCAGGTGGATCACCTGAGGTCAGGAGTTTCAGACCAGCCTGGCTAACATGGTGAAACCCCGTTTGTACTAAAAATACAAAAAAATTGGACAGGCATGGTGGCACACACCTGTAATCCCAGCTGCTCAGGAGGCTGAGGCAGGAGAATGGCTTGAACTCAGGAGGTTGCAGTGAGCCAAGATCGCGCCATTGCGCTCCAGCTTGGGCAACAAGAGAAAACTCCTCAAAAACAAGCAACAAACAAACAAACAGAAGGTGCTGCATTGAGCAGCTGGCAAAAATACTTTATGGACTCCATAATTATCATGAGATAATTGGAAATAGAATCTTATGTTATCATAATATACATATTATTATCATTAATGTATAAACCAAATTAAATACACATTTAGATATTAAATTCTGCTAAATACAGTTTAGAATATCAACTCATTGTTACCGTTCTTGATAGTATTAATCAGATAACTTAGCTTTATTTTATGGTAATACCATCCTTAAATTTTGTTTAGTAAGTAGCAAATTCTAATAACAAAGTCAAAAACTGTAATAGTTTTATTAATAACACCGTATAACAAAGACAACACACAAAATAGTGAATGGGGTATCCATGGCTGCCTGAAGAAAGGAAGCATTTTGCCTGTAATATCAAACATGGAGGAATTTTTGAAAATACTAAAAATTTTGGCTTTCACAACATGTCCTAATAAAGTTGTTCAACTTTTGGAATAATTGAGACTTGAGGGGCAATTTCAGAGACCAGTACCAAAAAAAAAATGAATTTCAAATTTTATTAATCTAAGATGACCTCTTTAACATTCCCTTAAAATTGTTTTTTAGAATATCTGTATTCAAACAAGGTTAGTTAATGAAAGAAAGTAAAGTTAACAGTATATCTTACAGTTTAGATTCACATCCTATAATGGCAATTCTTTGGTATCACATATAGACAAATATACACATATAAACAAAGCATATGATGACATTGTCTTTTAAATCAAAGCTTCTCGAGTATTTTTGACAATTTGGTGGTATTGAAAGTTGTAAAAATATTCTAATATTCTTAAAACAAAGACAAAATGAATTTGCATTTAGTATACTAAGTGTTGTCTTAGTTCTAAAAGGATGCATTGTGATTCTCGGATTTGGCACAAGGGAAGAAAAAAGGAGGAAGTTACTGATAAGGATGGTTAAAGAAGTCCCCTCTGCAGAGCGAATATTGAAGCTGAGATTTAAAATAGGAGTCGACCAGGTGGAGAACTGGGAAAGAGCATCTTTCACAAAGGGAAGGGAATGAGCAAAGCCGCCACAGTGGGAAGAGTCACATCTTCCAGAAACTAAAAAGGGCCAGGGTGTTTGAAACATGGTGAGCAAATGAGAGAGCAGGTCAAAATGGGGTCAGAGGAGAAGTAGCGTTTGAATCACACACACAACGTTCAAATGTGATGAGGCATGTGGATCTTATTCTTAACTATGATGAATGTTCTTTACAAAACAGACCATTGAATCTCAACTACATTTTTAGTTGCTTCAAGTCACATTTAACAAAAATCTATGCAGATAAAAGGTTTGTTAAGAGAGACTTGTGGCATTATACTTACAAAATGTAACAGGCATGAATCAAGGTTATTTATGTATATCTGTTTTGAAGAATGAGCACTAGGAACTCTTACTGCAAGAATCTTTCTTTGACACACCCAGTGAATATTCATGAAGCATTTAATTTTGTAATCTACAACACTATGAAATTCGCCATCTAAATAAGAAATTAGTATCTAACACTTGGTTTCTATTATAACATTTTATAGATGTGTGAAGTTAAAATATATCTATGAAATTATATTTTATTGTCAATTGGCATTTGTAATTTAATTTGTTTCAATAGTTGAAATACATTATCTCTTAGCAATTGCAATAGACATACCAACATGGTAGCTAAAATCAGGGCAAATAACTCATACAATTCACTTTAAGCTGTTTCTTTGATATGCAATTCTTAGCCATTACTCTTTGAGCCTGTCGTACTACTGTCATTATTTTCATTATTTGTGACCCTGCCTTTTGCATTCCGCATCATTACACATTCTTTGGTTCAAAGTGGAGAACTAATGTCTTCCTGCTTCAAGCGAGGCTGTCTTGTCAGCTCTTTATATTTCTCTGCAGTCTAAAGCTAAGCCAATGTTTGATGCTTGCCCTCACTGCTGGCAGCTAACCTGTTTCTTCCCCTCTTATGACAGCTATCTAACCCTCCCTGTCATCCATTCTCTACCCACATTGAATGCAATGAAATCCTGTCATGATAAACACAGTTTCATTCCCTATAGTTTCATAATTAAATCGTCATGGACTACAAGAGAATCTCCCTTTCATTTTTATTCTTAGACTCCAATAAATTTGTTACCTTTATATTCAGAAACCTAATTGAATCAGAGTAGACGAGGACTAAAAGCGTAAGGAATCATAATCACTAATCTTCACTATTTTTCCTTGTTTGTGTTGCAAATATTGTATGTTGGCTGGTGTTAGGCATGATGAAATATATGAAAATGATATTAATATAAAACAATGTCCAAGTTCTGGAGGCAACCTGTAGATTTATAGATAAGATAAACTGTCAAAAACCAAAGTAGCAATATTCAGCAGTAAGATTTTATTTTTTGAAAGTAAATATTATTCTTCCCAATTCTAGTTATAAATACTGAGAATCAAAGGGTCAGTGACTTCCACAAGGCTGGTAAGGGCCAAGGGCAGAATTTGAACTGGTTTGTACTAGATTTCAAAGCTTATTCTTTTTCCATTACTACCTAACACTTGCATATCTCTTCTTCAGCTTTCAAAGAGTTTTCAGGTGAGTTACCTAATTTGAACATTATATTACATCTGTGAGGTTGATTACAAAAAAGTAATTAACACATTTTAGAGAAAGGAAAACATAAACTAAAAGAGACTTACTCAAAGTCACAAAGTAACGGTGAATAGCTGGTGAAGTTCTTAATGCTTCCCTTTAAATATAATCACTAACCCCACATGCAGTGTTCTTTCTGCTATATCACAATAAAATGTGAAAAAGATGGAATGCCAAGGTGATATCTTTGATGTTAAACTTCAGGCAATTAAGGAGTATTGAGCCAGGAATGATCATACACAAAATAATGGAATGTTAATCAAGCAATAGTGCATATCATTAAAAATTAGGAACCAGTATCAAAGAAGCTATAAAGAAAATATGACATTGTATTAGTTCGTTCTCATGAGGCTAATAAAGGCATACCTGAGACTTGTTAATTTATAAAGGAAAGAGGTTTAATGGACTTACAGTTCCACGTGGCTAGGGAGGCCCCACAATCATGGCAGAAGACGAGGGAAGAGCAAAGGGACATTCTGGTAGGCAGAAGAGAGCATGTGCAGGAGAACTTCCCTTTATAAAACCATCAGATCTTGTGAGACTTATTCACTATCACGAGAACAACACAGGAAAGACATGCCCTCATGATTCAATTACCTCCCACTGGGTCCCTTCCACAACACGTGGGAATTATGGGAGCTACAATTCAAGATGAGAATTGGATGAGTACCTAGCCAAACCATATCAGACATCAGAAAGCAGTGTATAGAGGAAATACTCAGACCATGCTAAGCGTCTTATATACATTATTCTACTTAACTCAATTAGTTGGTTTTGTTTAAGTCTCAGAACCATAAGAAGTAATAATTTTACTATATGAAGAAGTTTAGGGTCTTATTCAAAGTCATGTAACAAATGAAGAGTAGAACTGGAATTTAAACTCTGGTCTCTGAGTTCAGTCAACTTTTCTACTAAGTACATCAACAACTTTAAAGCTGTCACAGTTTTCTCTTGCTTACTAGGTCATTTAACTTTTGCCTACAATGTATACCATGTTATATCTTTGCTATGTCTTCCCACAACACATCTTCTATATCTGGCTCTTATCCTCCACTTCTCTTTACTTAGAGTGTGGATTCTGAATCAACATGCTTATGTCATTACATTCTATTTGCTATTCCTTCTTGAGCATAACGATGATGATAATATCAACCTCATAGGGTGGTATGAAGATTAAATGGACTGATTTACATGAAGTTCTTAAAACATAATGTGCCTTCCACATACTCAGCTCCATTAGCAATAAGGAGGATGAAGCTGATCATTTTTCTTGAGGCATTTAGTAAGCACCTGTAATGATTTTAATCCTGAGGCCAGGGATTCTATTTTCAGACTAGTAGAATCTGATTTGGCCTCTAGTCAAATGAATTGGAAAGATATCAAACTAATCCCTTAATACCCTTGGTAGAACGGTATAAGAACTTTACTCCAGAGAAGAGGCAAATGAATTTGAAAGACCTTTCTGATATCATATGAGTGTCAAAGGCAGTTCATATATAAGGTTCTAAATGGACAAGCTCAGGAATTTATATTTAGAGTATAATATGAGTACCTGAGACATATTGGTCACTGGACTTGAGGTAATGAATTCAAATTTTCGAGTATTTCTAATTGAAAGTACATTCTTTTCAGAAAGGCATTGCATTTGCATTGTTTTACCTTTTTAAAGCTAAGATTTCTCCTGTATTGATTATTTTCCCTTGCCATTTGCAGCTAGAAAAGTTGCACTTAAGGCAGAAATGACAAGGCAGTTCAGTTAACACAGTGATTTCTAGAGCAGTCAATTTATTATCTTTATCATGTGCCAGGTTTATAAATCATCATATGTTCTCTCGGAGAATGCTCCTGTGAAGGGGAATAATGTGCATATATTATTATTGCTTATCTATTTTCATTGTGAATAATAGAATGCTTAAAAAGAAGTCAGTTTATTACACAGCATAGCTTATTTAGAGAGCTGTATTGTTACAAAATCCTAAACTTTCTTGTGCCCAATATCTGATAATCTAAAAAGTCATCATCTTATACTAACATCAGTGGAAGCTGAGATTTTTTTGATACAAAGAAACATTTATCTTCTGTTAATTCTTATAATGATAGTAAAATATTATACTACAATTCTCCTTTCTCCATTATTTGATTGCATATGGAATTATTGTGTTTATTTCTTTTATTCTTATTTCCTACTGAGCATAGTTTAATCCTTTGACATTTCAAAATAATTATAACTACACCTGAAAAACCCACTGACAGGAAAGAAAAAAGAGAACACTTGGTTCAAATGACATTTGAAACACAATATCTAAAACATATTAACAAAAAATGTCAGAGCTTCTACTATTGAAGCTTCTCTGTTTTGTGTGTGTGTGTGTGTGTCTGTGTGTGTTCTGTGTGTGTGTTCTGTGTGTGTTCTGTGTGGGTGTGTTTTGTTTGTGTGTGGGGGGGTGTTTTGTGTGTGTGTGTGTGTGTGTGTGTTCTATATGTCGACTCGGGAGGCTGAAGGTGTGCTCTCTTGGCTAGGTAGAGTAAACCCTCACCTTGAATTTCTGCCTTATTCTCATCTTCCTTTAAAAAGTTCTTTGCCGCTACAGTAAGTTGTTCAGTTTTCTGAATTACTGTGCCTTCAATCCTCCCAAAGATTGAAAGGCATAAGTTATATAGAATACATGAAAGCACATATGTAGCCAGTAAAGCAAAATACAAATAGATTTAAGATTAAGTCACAGGTGCCTTATTTTCAGCACTCAATTCTTGCATGTGTAGGTTCTTTCTTCCAAATCTGTCTGAAGGCTATTTAAATTATTTCTTAGTTGAAAAGACAATAATTTAAGACATCAAATTAGAATTTGCTTCAAAGTAATACATTATATTTTCCTATTTTGGATTTCTGGTCCCAAAATACAAAAGGAAGAATATATTTTGAAGGGTAATTACTGTATTTTTCTCTCTCTCTTTTTGGCTAGGGACTGTGGATCATTAGGGTCTAGTATCCTCAAAAAAGAAATAAAGCAGATAGAGATAGGATATGATACAGAGACAAAGATTTACTCAAGTATTAAACGTTGTTGCAAATGACATATCAGTTAAAACACACATACATTTTACTTTTTTTCTTCTGAGTTTAGAGACTCAAAAACATTTCCTTCAGGCACTGGGAATGAGCTTCTGGAGCCATGTCCTAACTTTAGCAATAGCCAGTTGCCAGCCCCAGTTCTCTATTTTGGAGTTCCGTTCCTAGTCTTCATTGTGTTGAGTGACAAATTTGCAGGCTGTATGGATGACTTCATAGTTGGAGCAATGTCTTTTTGTGCTAACACTGCTTTGGTATTTAGTAAACAGTGAGATGCTCTTAAAATATTGCCAATGATTCTAAAGGAGTCCATCCTAGAATTAAAACATGAGTTTAATACAAACATTTCTTATTATTACCTATTTACATGCAATATTGGGGCAACTATACCATTTCCCCATTTCTAAAAACTTTCATTCATTTATTCAAAATTAAATACACTTATTTACATAATTTACCCATGTATTTATCAATGTGATTGAGTAAAAAAAAATCAGAATAGGAAGTGAACTGATGCTCATTACACTCTTCTAAATGTAGTCATGTATTAGACCAGAGCTGCAAGCAGAGTAATAGTCTAACAAAAATATCTATTCTTACCTCAATCTTATGTATTGAATGTATTAGAATGTAATTGAAAGTATTAGAATGTTAATGTCAGTTTCTTATGACTTTAAGCCAGATTAAGGGACATAAATATATGACAGTATTTTTTCATAACCTACTGTAATATTTTCTAATTTTTTGCCATAATTACTCAAAATTTTTCTGAGCTTCTTATGAACTTTGTTTCAGAACTGGGGGAAAAGCTTTATAAGTTGGTTTTAGAAAAATGCTTATAGAATTGACCACATTATAATACAGATTTTTGCTATACGTTCTTGCACAAACTATTCCTGTAGGGAAATGTTACTTCTCATCTCACTGACATCAAATTTGGCCATGTGAATTTCTTTAGCTAGTTAAATGTGTATGGAAGTAATATGTGACACTTCTGAGCAAATATTTTCAGAGCATCCTCTAAATCCTCCATCATTACTTTCTCTCTGCCATCAGAACCACTTTAGTGGAGATTTCCCCCTTCCAATGGGGTATTGGAATGATGAGGATGCGGAGCAGAGCTGCAATGGGCATGAACATGAGTGACAAAGAAACCTTCCTTGTTTAAGCCATTGAGATCTTGGAATGATTTGCTACTATAGCATGCTTATTGTAACCTGACTGATACAAATAAGCTAATAAATCAAAGATTTAATTAGCTCTGAATTTGAAGTTTAATACTAGAAGATTGTGTTAGAACTATATCAAAATGGAGATGCTTTGTGGTATCAAAATGTTAGAATAATCCTTTATACTCTTTTATTACTTACTTCAGATTATTTCACTAAAATATCTTGGCATATAAATTATATAAATGTATTGAGATAGAAACTAATAATTCTACTTTTATCTCCCAATAGATGAGAGCAAGTGAGAATTAATTTATTTGCATTTTTCAGTGGTACAATTAGCCATCTGTTGATTGGCTTATTAATACTCCCATTGAATCCATGAGTTTTTGTTAGGTTTCCTTTGGCAACAATTAAGAAGCACCAGTGTGTAGATTCTCCTTCTTCCTGTAATATAAATTTAATTTATTCTCTATCATTAAAAAATGTATTACAGAGGAGCATATTAAAATATTCAACAGAGGGTAATTAGCTGTCTATGTTGTATATGCAGTAATAATGCTTGAGACTACTTCTAAATTTAGTAAGTAAACTCAGGCTAGAGCAACACAAACTGGTTGTCTGAAGATAACAATTAATTCAGACAAACCAAGTGACTGATGGTCCCTTGTAGACTTGAGTTTTCTCCTGTTTCTCATATTGCTCAGTTTTATAATCAATGACAGAAGCAAAATTACAGAACTTTCTTTTGGTGAGATATAAATTTCCCCAGTGATGCTCACTGAAAGGCAGAGCAATCAGCAATGCACCAGGTAATCTGATAGCAAGTATAAATTTGCTATATTTATATAAATATATCAATAAATATAATATTTATATATAATATTTATATAAATATATAAATAAATATAATATCTATATAAATAAATATATTTATATATGAATATATAAATAAATATAATATTTATATATAAATATATGAATAATATAATATGTATTATAAATATATGAATAAATATATTTACATATCAATATATGAATAAATATAATATTTACATATCAATATATGAATAAATATAATACTTACATATCAATATATGAATAAATATAATACTTACCTATCAATATATGAATAAATATAATACTTACCTATCAATATATGAATAAATATAATACTTACCTATCAATATATGAATAAATATAATACTTACCTATCAATATCTGAATAAATATAATACTTACCTATCAATATATGAATAAATATAATACTTACCTATCAATATATCAATAAATATAATACTTACCTATCAATATATCAATAAATATAATACTTACCTATAAATATATCAATAAATATAATATTTACCTATAAATATATCCATAAATATAATATTTACCTATAAATATATCAATAAATATAATATTTACCTATGAATATATCAATAAATATAATATTTACCTACGAATATATCAATAAATATAATATTTACCTATGAATATATCAATAAATATAATATTTACCTATAAATATATCAATAAATATAATGTTTACCTATAAATATATCAATAAATATAATATTTACATATAAATATATAAATATAATGTTTACATACAAATATAGAAATAAATATGATGTTTACATACAAATAGAGAAATAAATATAATATTTACATATAATATATAAATAAATATAATACTTATATATAAATATATAAATAAAAATAATACATATAATATATAATTAAATATATTTACATATAATATATAAATAAATATAATATTTACATATAATATATAAATAAATATAATATTTACATATAATATACAAATAAATGTAATATTTACATATAATATATAAATAAATGTAATATTTACATAAATATAAATAAATATATTTATATAAATATAAATAAATATATATTTATATAAATATAAATAAATATATATTTATATAAATATAAATAAATAAAATATAATTTAAGTTAGCTAATTTATTGTGTTATTTAAAAAGTCAAGGACATGAAGTTATCAAAACTAAAAGACTCAGAAGAAAACTTCTCCAAAAGAGTCACTTCGTGATTAATTGTTCTCTAACCAGATTTTTTTAAAGTGTACTTCTTGGGGTAAAGGACAATTTAATCCTGATGTCAGCTGATCTTTTGATTCTCCTACTTTAATGGCTAATTAATCACATATTTTATTTCCAAGACACAGATATAATTTGGGTCTGTTGAAATTTTACAGATTGGGAGCAAACTAGATAGTTTAAAAATGCATACGTATACATTTGGTATAATCTTTGCAGGCTTTGAATTCTAGTGTCTTCAACTAATCTGGACGTCTTGTACAGAAATTAATCTTTTCTGCCTCTAAACAATTGACAAAGCGCAAGAGTTTCTAAGGAGGAAGAAAAGAAATTTGAAGAAAACCTGACATTTTGCACAACACTGACTGAGAATAGGGGAAAAAAAACATTTAGAAAAGAACTGAAAACCCATTAAGTGTTCTGGGTCCTAGGGGATACCCATTGCTAGCCTGCTCAGCAGAAGTTTTTCCATTACAATTTTTTGTAGATGAGTACTTTTCTTTAATATTAAAATAGGTCTTTGTTTTCTTGTGGCTCTCATTAAGCTATTCAAAGAAAACACTTACTCATTTTCCTTTATCATTACCCTCCTTAGTTAGAAAAGTCTGGATTTATGTTTTTTTTGGTTGCTTGTTTATTTTTGATTTATATTAATTTTCCCTTATGAAGAAATCAATATAAGTCCCTCATGATTTCTTGATAGAATATATCTAAAGACATAGCATTTTGTTTTTAGGTGGGAAGTTTCAGTAAAATTGTTTTGTTTGCAAAACTACATCAAGTAAAAAGAGGTTCCGGAATTTTACATTTCATAGCAGTTTTCCTAAATAATCTAGAGAAAATAATTCCTAACTTTTACTTCATTAATAAGAAATAGTCTCACTTTAAGAAATACAAAAGATTTTAAAGCTAGACAAAAACAGATTTTTTTTTGTAAAAATTCAAGTCAATATAAAAGCAATCCTTTCAAGAAATGAAATATTTTTCATACATTATTGTGAAAGAAAAAATATCTTACACATTTAAACCAGGCGTACGTATCACTCATTAAACAAAATAATGTAACTTCACTATATTTATATATTGCTGAAATATATTTAAATATTGAAATATTTTCTTGAAGCAAATATAATCCACATTTCAAAAATAACCAAATGAATCTATAAAATCATAGTTCAAAAAGTAACAACAAATGAAAATTAGATGTCAAGTTATTTTTTAAGAAAAAAGCAACATCCAAAAGCTTGGCTCTTCCTAATGTATTGCACAGAAAAACATCATATGCATTTTTATATGGTGCTCATATTTGGATATGTTAACACGTGGTCTGCAAAATAAGACAAGCTCAAATTCATTATCTTCTGATAGTACCTGCAAGCAAGGTTGCTATGAACAATTTTGAATAAAAAAGTAATAAGACAGGCAGTAATATTGTTTGCTGAAACTAATTAAACAATAGGAAGTGATTGGATCAGATGTAATTAGTCTAATTGACTGTTGTAGAATTAAGTATAAGAGAAGACCCTTGGCACAAGTTGGTCAGTTGGTCAAAAAACGACACACTAAGATCAATTTGTAACACTTCCAAAAATATTAAATAATTCCTCCTTGTAATATTGCGTTAGTCTGTTCTCACACTGCTATGAGAAAATCCCAAAGATTGGGTAATTTATAAAGAAAAGAGATTTAACTGACTGACACTTCTGCATGGCTGCGAAGGCCTCAGGAAACTTACAATCATGGCAGAAGGGGAATCAAACATGTTCTTCTCCACACGGTGGCAGGAGAGAGAAGTGCTGAGCAAAGGTGCAAAAGCTCCTTATAAAACAATCAGATCACGTGAGAACTCATTCACTATCAAGAGAGCAGCATGAGGGTAACCACCCCATGATTCAGTTACCTCCCACCTGGTCCCTCCCATGGCATATGGGGATTATGGAAACTATAATTCAAGATAAGATTTGGATAGGGACACAGCCAAACCATATCAAATATTTTTCCTCATCAAATGTACATCTGGTAGTATAATAATCATTCAATCCCCTGAGAGTTCAGCAGTTGGTGATAACATAGTTAGTGGTATGGGTGGGTTGGTCATGTTTGAAGTAATCCATGACTTAATTAGCACTTACTAATAAAGGTGAATGATTTATATCCTTTTGTGTTCATCACTTCCTTTCTATATTCCTTCAGTAAAGGGCATTCTGTGTAAAAACAGAGAAAAGAGATAAAGCTGAAAAAGCCTGCAAGAATCATATACTGTGGGTAGTTCCTAGTTTCTTGTTTATACATTAACAATCCTAAGTAAAATAAGAAGAGTCACACTCCTAAACCATTCCCTACATAAATACATTCATCTTCTGATTCTAATCTGATCATTCATTTATTCAACAAATATTTATTCAGTGCCTCATTTATCCAGAAGACCAGGGTGAAGAAGGCATAGAGACTCTACTTCACACATCTTAGAGTGTGGAGACATGGCAAATCTCTGAGTTATGCAGGAGTTTTGTGCATGCCAGCAAATGAAAGACAGCAGTGTGTCTATCTACATTTCCTATTGCTGCTTTAACTGTTTACAATGAACTTAGGGGCTTAAAATGACAAAACTTTATTATTTTACATTTCCACAGGTCGTAAGTCCAAAATCCGTTTTACTGAGCTAAAATCAAGGTATCAGCAGGTCTGCATTCCTTCTGAAGCCTCTAGGGGAGAATCCATCTCCCTGCCTTTTCCAGCTCCTAGAAACCACCTGTCATTCTGGGCTCAAGGTGCCTTACTCCATCTTCAAAGTCAGCAGAGATCAAACCTTCTCTCTGATCTCTGCTTCCATGTTTACATCTCTCTCTGACTCTCATCCTCCTCCATCTCTCTCATAAGTCTGCATGTTTTTATATTAGGTCCAACTGGATAATCCAGAATAATTTCCTATCTCAAGATCCTTAATCACATCTGCAAAATCCCTTTCACATGTAAGGTATTACACTCACAGGTCCCTGGGATTTGGATATGGACATCTTTGGGGACTATTATTCAGACTACTGTAATGGCCAGTGATCTGTGATTGAAGAGTGAACGGTGGCAGAGCTTCATGAGTGAGGCAGACATCAGTTCTAGCTTGTTCAGGCTCTTGTATTACGAATTGGATTTTTACTAATGCAATTAAGAATCCTGGAAGTGTTTGTTTGTTTGTTCTGTTTAAATTTAAGAAAGAGATTTACATGACCTAATTTTTGATATAATTTATTGCTTTATGAACAATAGAGTGAAGCAAATTGAAAAAAAAGGCTTATTTGTTTTCTAGATTTTAATATATTCACTTGGGAATGAAAGTGTTTGGAAAGTGAAATAGGCAATTATTAAACTGGTGTTTGAGAGATAAAATATTTTATTAAGTATGCTGTAAAAAGGAGCATTGACTTTTAGCCTCTATACTAGAAAAGTTACTAACTGTGAAGTTTGGGAAATTAAGGTCATAGTACACATTAGATTTTTCATGAGTTTAGAGTTATGATAAACTCTAAAATTATAGGTTGCTGCAGACAGTTAATTAAAAAAATAGTTCCAGCATTATATAACTAATAAAAATTACTCTAAGACATAATAGTCACAGCAGTGGTTCTCTGCCATAATTTGAATTGCCTCTTGAATTTGAATATGATTGTCTCAATTCCTTTATTTAGTTAAATTCTCATAAAATTTTGAAATGCCCTTCTAACTCTTCTGCGCTTGGTTTTATGATGAAATATAATCATCACATAAGGTACAGGTTGGCAATCCTAAATACCTAGGTCATACATTTTCTTCATGTGATTTATTTGGAAAACATTTTGCCTAAAATTCTGGGATACAGTAAATCCCTGAGATGATTATCAATGGTTGTCAATGTCCTAAATCCAGCTACTGAGAAAGAGCACCACTAGGTAGTAGCAATATTTACTGAAAGATCCTGTGCTGCAAACTCAGTGTGATTGCTGCCATTGCAAAGAGCAGTGCTCTCCACAGCTGTAACGATTCTCTCACCTTGTAGCCCACTGCCAGGTGATTTCTCACAGAAGAAGTTATGTTCACTTCTAGGGCATGGGTTCAGCTCTGATCTATGTTGACTAATTTGAACCATCTGAAGGCTGATTGTTGACCTCTGCTTAAAAGAAAATAAAAACTCAGTGGTTTCAAAACAATTTTACACAACTGAAACTGAGGAAACCGAAAAAAAAGGCAAGGCATGTTCTACCATAAAACTGTGGATGGTATCACGAATGCCACACACCTGCCCTCTAAAAATTCTTACCAGACTCTTATGGCTTGCAGTGTCTAATTAAATTCCTTAAGGGGCACAGCAATGGAAGTTCCTTTGCCTATCTTGATGTACCTGAAGCAGCATTAATGTAGCTACTTAATGCATATGACATAGTTAGATTGGGTATTCAGTCCTAGATGAATGATCATCCACATTAAAAATCTATGTTATGAAATAAACACATGCTTAAAAATAATGCTTAGATATAAAGATGCTCCAAAACAATCATAATGTTGGAAGTGTGCTGTGCCTTTCTGGCCACAGTCAACTTTTGTTTGCATTCCAAGTTACCCTCACTGCATTGAATACTTAGACAGGAAAAAGGTTGGGCATGATCAGAGGCATTTTCAAGTGTGTCAGGACAATTTTCCTTTGGTCGGCTTTTAAGAAAATCAAAACAATTAATAAGGAGGCCCACTGGAACAGTTTTTTGACATTTTGAAAATTTCACGAATGTTAAGCCCCACGATGCAATTTCTTTTTTCTACCTCTCAACAAAATTTAAGGATCTCTTACAGAAAGAGGTGCTTAAGAATATACAACTTCTCTGGGTAATCAGTCCTTACCTAGTGATTAAATAGTCTGGCTCCAAACCACCCAGCTCATTGTTTTTTTACCCACAGTGTGAAAGAAAAATCATCTTTGTGCCAACCCCACATCATAAAAAACCCTAACAATGTGTTGAGTGTGACTTAAGAGCCCATAATGTATTTTTCATGAAGGTAAGGAAAATCCATTAAGGAGATTAATTTGTGTTTGGAGAGCCTACCCCTCCACAGCCAAAAATATTTGTTCTGTTAACTGCAGTTTGCTAATACACTATGATAGTGCTGCAGCCTAGTAAAGACATTGCTATCTATACCATTATATTTTCTGCAGATGGATTGTTTATGAATTATTAAATAGCTATTTCTTGAAGGAAACTGTAGGTTATAAAACTTTCTTTTTTCCTTTTGGTAATTATTATAGTTAATGGTTTTAAAAAGGCTAATTGAGGCCTAATGATTTCTTCAGTAACATTTATGTTATGGAAACCTCCTCTTTCATACCCAGGTAAAGTTCCTTTGCTACTATTCAGAAAGAGCTTTCTAGGAAAAAGAAATATGCTATCTATAATGCATTTTATAATTGATTACCAACATTGTGCATTTAGCCATTTGATAACCTTGAAGAGAGGGACTTAAATGACTTGAGTTAAATTCTATAGTTAAACTTTTTGAAATAATAAGATAGACCTTTTATGTTATAAATAAATAACTTGAGTCACACAAACTCATTATGGTGAGATGTGATCCAAGGAAGGAAGAAGACTGTACAGTTTTATTCTTACACCACCTCCCAATGATTCAAATCGTCAGTGGTTTTCAGCTTTGCTCATGGCTATTACCTGAAGCCCTTAAAGAATACAGATGCTTAGGTTCTGTCCTCTTAGTTTCTGATCTCACTGGTCTGGGATAGAGCCTGATGATTAAGAGTTTTCAAGGTAATTCCAGTATTCAACCAAAGTTGAGAACCATTACACTGGAGAAAGAATAAAAGATTTGGTGGAATTTATTTTCTAGTAATGGACAGAAGGAACACAAAAAAAGCAAAGTCAGTTGTTTCCTTTTTCAACTATTTCTATCAACCAGCCTGGTTTCATAATTTTCTTCTTAAGACTCTTCTAACTATGGATTATTAAGGAGGAATATTGTTGTTAACCAGGAATAGAAAGCATATGAGACCTGAGACTCTTAATTTTATAGCTGCTTTGTACCCCAGAACTCTGAGAAGGAATAAAGACTATTACAAACTTTTTGACCAAGATGTTTACTGTACAATGACACACACCTGGTAATGAAATCTAACCTAAGCTCCCCTCTTCGGGCTATATTCTGATGCAGGGATTTTTCTCCCACAGGAAGAGTGACCTTTAATTCATGCCAAGGTGGCACAGAAGATAGTGATAGACCTGCATGAAAGGGAAGACTCATGTTGTAGATTCAGTTATCAGGTTAGCCAAGAGAAGGTGCAGTTTCACCAACTTATATGCAGGAATACCTCAGAGATATTGTAGGTTCAGTTCCACAGCACCACAATAAAACAAGTAACAGAAACTTTTTGACCCCCCAGTGCATATAAAAGTTATGTGTACACTATATTGTAGCCTATTGTGCAAAAGCATTATGTCTAAGAAAAAATAGTTTGCATATGTTAGTTGAAAAATACTTTTTGCTATAAGATGCTAATGATCATCTGAGCCTTCAATGAATCATAATCTTTTTGCCAGTGAAGGATCTTGACTTCATGTAGATGGCTGCTGACTAATCAGAGTGTTGATTCCTGAAGTTGGAGTGGCTGTGAAAAAATTTAAAAATAAGACAATGAAGTTTCTCACATCAATTGACTTTTCCTTTCATGGAAGATTTCTCTGTAGCATTCGATGCTGTTTGATAGACAGCATTTTATGCACAATTTATGTAGAAATTCTTTCAAAACTGGAATCAATCCTCTGAAACCCTGCTACTTTTTATCAACCAAATTGATATAATACTCTAAGTCCTTTGTCAGCATTTCAAAAATGTTCACACCATCTTCAGCGGGAGTAGATTTTATTTCAATAAACCAACTTCATTTTATGCTACAATTTATGTAGAAATTCTTTCAAAACTGGAATCAATCCTCTGAAACCCTGCTACTTTTTATCAACCAAATTGATATAATACTCTAAGTCCTTTGTCAGCATTTCAAAAATGTTCACACCATCTTCAGCGGGAGTAGATTTTATTTCAATAAACCAACTTCATTTTATGCTACAATTTATGTAGAAATTCTTTCAAAACTGGAATCAATCCTCTGAAACCCTGCTACTTTTTATCAACCAAATTGATATAATACTCTAAGTCCTTTGTCAGCATTTCAAAAATGTTCACACCATCTTCAGCGGGAGTAGATTTTATTTCAATAAACCAACTTCTTTGCTCATCCGTAAGAAGCAGTTCTTTATCTGTTCAAGTTTTGTAATGAAATTACAGCAACCCAATATCATCAGGTTCCACTTCTAATTCTAGTTCTCTTGCTATTTCCACCGCATCTGCAGTTACTTCCTCCACTGAAGTCTTGAGCTCCTCAAAATAATCCATCAGGGTTGGAATAAACTTCTTCCAAACGCCGCCTTTTAATATTGATATTTTGCCTTCCTCTAATGAATCATGAATGTTTTTCATAGAATCTAGAATGGTCAGTCCTTTCCAGAAGGTTTTTAATTTACTTTGTCCACATTCATCAGGGGTATCATTATCTATGGAATTTAGAGCTTTACAAAATGTGCTTCTTAAATAAAAAACTTGAATGTCAAAATTACTCATTGATCCATGGGCTGCAGAATAGATGTTGTGTTACCAGGCATGGAAACAATGTCAGTCTTCTTGTACAACATTTTCAGACCTCTTGAGTGTCTAGGCACATTGCCTATAATAATATTTTGAAAGGAATCTTTTTTTTCTGGCAGTAGGTCTCAACAGTGGGTTTAAAATAATCAGTAAACCACACTATAAACAATTGTGCTTTCATATAGTCTTTGTTGTTGCATTTATAGAGCACAGGCACAGTCAATTTGGCATAATTTTTGAAGGCACTAGAGTTTTTGAAATGATAAATGAGCATTGGCTTCAACTTCAAGTCACCAGCTGCATTAGCCGTAACAAAAGAGTCAGCCTGTCCTTTGAAGCATTGAACCCAGGCATTGATTTCTCCTTTCTAGCTATGGAAGTCCTAGATGGATTCCTCTTCCAAGTCAGTTTTTTCTATGTTAAAAATCTGTTGTTTAGCATAGCTACATTTAACAATTACCTTATCTAGATGTTCGAAATAACTTATAGAAGCTACAGCTTCTATAACAGCACTTTCTTCTTCACCTTGCACTTTTATATTAAGATGGCTTTTTCTTAAACCTCATAAACCAAGCTCTACTAGCTTCAAACTTTTATTTTGACATTTCTTACCTCTCTCAACCTTCACAGAATTGAAGAAAGTTGGGGCCTTGCACTAGATTAGGCTTTGGTTTAAGAGAATGTTATGCCCAATTTGGTCTTTTATCCAAATCGCTAAAACTTTCTCCATCAGCAATAAGGCTGTGTTGCTTTCTTATCACTTGTGTGTTCACTGGAGTAGCACTTTTACTTTTCTTTGGAAATGTTACTTTTGTATTCAGAACTTGGCTAACTGTTTGGCACAAGAGGTCTAGTTTTCAGCCTATCATGGCTTTTGACATGCCTTCCTCACTAAACTTAATATTTTCTCGTTTTTTATTTAAAGAGAGAGATGCAGCTCTTCCTTTCATTTGAACACTTACAGGTCATTGCAGAGTTATTAATTGGCCTAATTTCAATAGTGTTGTGTCACAGGGAATAGGGAGGCCTGAGAAGAGAGAGAGAGACATGGGGAATGGTCAGTCCAGGGTAGTCAGAACACACACAACATTCATCAATTAAGTTTGCCATCTTATTTGGGTGTGGTTCATGGTGACAGTTACCATATTAATGTATTAATCAAAAGAGTTGCCATATTAACATCAAAGACCACTGATCACAGATCACCATGATGGATATAATAATAAGAGTTTGAGATATTGTGAGTGCATTAGTCTTTTTTCAAACTGCTATAAAGAACTACCTGAGACTGGGTAATTTATGAAGAACAGAGGTTTAATTGACTCACAGTTCTTCAGGCTTAACAGGAAGCATGACTGGGAGGCCTCAGGAAACTTACAGTCACGGGAGAAGGTGAAGGGGAAGCAAGTACTTCTTACCATGGCAGCAAGAGAGAGAGTAAGCGAGGGTGGAAGTGCCACACTTTTAAACCATGAAATCTCCTGAGAACTCACTATCACAAGAACAGCATGGGGAAAAACTGCCCCCATGATCCAATCGCCTCTCACTAGGTCCCTCTCCTGACATGTGACGATTACAATTAGACATGAGATTTAGGTGGGGACACAGGGCTGAACCACATCAGTGAGAATTACTAAAGTGTGACACAGGGACACAAAATGAGCACATGCTGTTGGAAAAATAGTGTAGATATACTTGCTAGACACAAGGTTGCCACAAACCTTCAATTTGTAAAAAGTGCAGTATCTGCAAAGCATAATAAAGCAAAGTGCAACAAAATGAGACTTGCCTGTAGTTTTGACTCCGAAGGAAAGATGCAACCCAAGCAAATAGCAGATGCGCAAATTTAGTGTAGCCTTGGGCATCTACATATAGTCATCACACTCATTCTGCAGCCATTCTTGACTGAACTCTGGAGGCCAGAAGTAGGAATGCAGCAACAGCAAGAAAAAAATAAAAGAAGTTTAAGAAAGCACCCATGGTTTTCTGACACAGCACAGGCTGAGATGTGATCTTACTAAATGGGATATCTTTGTAATAATTATCATTTTATATATGAGGAATAAATTCCATGTTTAAGAGACAGGTGTTTGAAGTGGCTACTTTTTCATTGGGTAAATTCATAAAGAAGAATGTGATCCTATAGAGTCTTAATGGAAAGGATTAAATTAGATATGTAGAATTCTTTAAGATTTATGGAAACACACACACACATGCACCCTACAAAAACACACAATGTGTACTCAAACTCATACAACAAGTGTGTGTTTATTTTATTAGTATTTCTGGATGTTCCAACCATCTCATATTTGTAATGTGGAAAAGTGAAGGAGATAATGCAACAAAATTATTAAGAACATGGAGTTTGGTGTCAGATTAAATAAAATTTTATGTGTGTAACTTTGAGAAATTTACATAACTTTTTGCATTCTAGTATTCCTATTAAGTAAGCAGGATGAGAATTTCAAGGGTGCCTACAATATATGGTAGTTGTAAGGGCTAAATGGGATAATCCATGTGAGAAGCTGAGCTCAGAGTTTGGCACATAGTAAGTGCTTAATAAGAATTGGTTATGATACTTTTTATTAATCAGTCCTCAATCTAAGTTTTAAAAAGAATAATAACCCATTAACATTAATTCATTGCCAACATATTACAAAATACTCCAGAAGTGTCTGCATTACAAAGTAGCCTTCCCCACCAAGGGAGTGCTTCCTTTTCAATGTTTTGCAGTTAAATAAAATCATAAGGTTTGAGAGAGATGGTTTTTTAAAAATATTGGCAGGCGGCCTGGAATTTTAAAAAAAAAATAATAATTCTTATCGTCCTTTCAATCATCTGAGCCTCTCCAATCACTGCCAAAACACTTCTTTGTTACCATAGAGACCCATAGCGATTATTCATATATTAAATAACAAAAGTTGTTCAACAAGAATAGAATTGAGGACAAGGCAGTCCTGTTTAAATTCCTGAGTTAGATTTAGTTTTGCCAGAATATAGGCCTGAAGATTTGAACATATGGAGTCTTCTGCAAGTTTAATCAGAAAGCAAATTTTGGTCCTTGAAATACATTATCACCAGTATATTGCATAAGTGGGACTCATCGGATATAATTAGAAATTATATTTTCTTCTTTAATGATTGCCTCAGCATGGCCACTCTCTATTAGATAGTTCTTGCTTACATTGGTGCATACAATCAAGAGATTTTTCTGGATGCTCTCAGATAATACAATTCTCTTTGGTGGTGTCAATCTCCCAGACAGTCTCAATTCATAATGTTCTTTTATTATGTTAATGTGCTTAGTACTATAAAGTAGTAAAAATCCTATACTCCTTTTAAAGGAAAATCTCCTGATCTTCACTGGCTTTCTGTATGTATTTGTGGTGGATGAGTTTCCAGTATGCACAGTAAACCCACTCTAAAGAATTCCTCTAAATGCCAACATTCCTACCTCCTCAATTTTATCATCTAAACAGGTGAAAGGGTTAAGAGCCAAGACCACAAATGTGTTAACCCCCACCCTTGGCACACACCGCATAGGTGTTTTATTGAACTTTATTTTAAAATTAGGGAGAAACTAGGGTTTAATGTTTTGGAAACTTAGTTGAAATGCTTTGCTTTTTAATATTCTGTTGTATAGACTAATAAACTGTGCAGTATATCTTCTTATAATAGATAGGACAAGGGCCAGATATTTTGAGGCAGTTTTTTTCTAGTTCTCCTGTTTAGTTTGGCTATACTAACATTTGTTTGCATGCTTTCTGATTAGTAAATTATCATTTAATTCCATGCAGCTATTCTTTAAGACAGTAATGTGAGATGTTACCAGAAAAAAATTAATACAGCTTCTCTAAATTACTGAGTGCTGTAGATACTGTATTTCTTCTACTTTCCCTTCCTTCCTCTTTTTCTTTCTCTCCTTCTTCAACAAAAATAATAAGAACAACTATTAACTTAAAACTTTCTCTTTCTCAGGCAAAGTATTGAAGTGTATATATTAACCCTTGAAATTTGACTTAAGCATAATATTCAGCAACACTAAATATCCCACTATAATGTATATCCAGAGAGTGAAGTCCAAGAAGCAAACATCGTTAAGTTTCTGCCAATGCTTCAGAAAATTAATTCCTCTAAGCACAATTATTTATCAGTTTCTATTTTCTGATAAAACTCTGGACTACTTTTGCAAAGTTGCCATGGGTAATTCTTATTATTTTGAGAAGAGAGGAAAGGCATTTTGTTCATGTAAGAATCTGGGAAATTTTTGTCCAACGGAGAATATTCCATTCTTTCTTTACAAACTGCAACAGCAACACCTCCCACCTGTCAGAGTTATATATTCACCAACAAGAGAGTTAAATCATTTTCCCAAGCTTGTATGGTAGGCTCAGGCCCCTCCTCAGGCAGCGTACAATGTGGAGGAAAGTACATATGCATGAGGAAGAGACTCATTAACTCTATGGCAAGTCTGTGGTTCAAAGTACCTATTTTGTGGAGGATCAAAAAGGTTATGTAACTCTGATTTTAATCAACATTTCCAAAATTAGACTTGTATTCTTTTAAAAACGATGGGGGAATAAAAGCAGAAATTATTCCTGCTAATAGTGTCAAATACACTTACAGGCAGACATTTGAAAATAAAAAATCTTACGTGCAGATTTTCAAGGCCTTAAAGCTTTTCAAATAAATGTATGCACCATTAGCATTCACTCAGCTATACAGGCTTTGATCTTCCTTTAAAAGAAGTGAGGGGAAAAAAGAAGGGAGCAAAATAAAGAAGTGAGAAGTGAAGCTGTCAGCAATTTGAATGCTGCCAATTATTATACTGCTTATAAAGAGCTAATTAAACTCAACTGCTTCCAGGAAGAATCATTTTTACTCTTTTTTGTGATCTCATTTTATTTTCACTGTAAAGAAACTTGATTATTGATAAGACCCATGTTGCAAGCTGAAATGTTAATGTCTTTCTACAATAATGGTACCATTCCTTTACTACACCCCAGTTCAGGCTATCTGGTATTTCTGGGTTAAGAATTCGAGTCTAATGACATAAGCCTTAAGCTCAGTTTCAACAGTTTGCAAATAAAATGTAGAATTACTGAATTTATATCTGCTTCTCCAGTTCTCACTCGGTATTCTTAGCAGGATAAATATAACCTATTCATTAATATTTCCAGCAAATGAATAATTTTCCAGCAATACACTCAAGACCTGTGAGTCATTCTAAATAAATTCTTTCCTTTACCTTATCTCCCCACTTTAATGGTCAAGCTGTGTTTATAACTTCGTACTATCACTGAAATGGTTTCCTTTCTTCCTGTTTCTACTGGCTCTCTCTTTGTTCAGGCCCTCATTTCTTCTTGGAAATTATTGAAATTTACCCTCAATTGCTGGTTTTGATTTCCACATTGAAGAATCTCCTCAACAATTCTTTTATTACTAGAAGTGAAATAATCTTGCTTTTAAAACATTTAATAATTATAAGAAATAAAGTACAGAAAAATTTGCAAATCGAAATTGTGCAGATTTTGTACAGATGAATTCTTTCACAAAGTGAACATCTGTGGAACTACGACTGCCCAGGTCAAGAAGTCAACACTGACAGATCACAGAATTTCCCTTCATGCCAACACAGATAGAACACAAAATTTCCCTTCATGCCACCAATTCCTTAAACCCAGTGCCTATCCAGATACCTTGTTCACTTTCTATGGGATCATATTTTTCTTACTTATAGGAGTTCCTTATATATTATGATAAGCTATTTGTTTGTCACATGTGTGACAAATGCCTTATCCCTCTCCTTAGCTTGTTTTTTTATCCTCTTTATACTCTTTTAATGAACACGAATGTAAAATTTTGAGTGCATGACTTTTTAATGATCGCCATTCTAACTGGTGTGAGATGGTATCTCATTGTGGTTTTGATTTGCATTTATCTGATGGTCAGTGATGATGAGCATTTCTTCATGTGTCTTTTGGGTGCATAAATGTCTTCTTTTGAGTAGTGTCTGTTCATATCCTTCACCTACTTTTTGATGGAGTTGTTTGTTTTTTTCTTGTAAATTTGTTTGAGTTCTTTGTAGATTCTGGATATTAGCCCTTTGTCAGATGCATAGATCGTAAAAATTTTCTCCCATTCTGTAGGTTGCCTGTTCACTCTGATGGTACTTGCTTTTGCTGTGCAGAAGCTCTTTAGTTTAATTAGATCCCATTTGTCAATTTTGGCTTTTGTTGCCATTGCTTTTGGTGTTTTAGACATGAAGTTCTTGCCCATGCCTATGTCCTGAATGGTATTGCCTAGGTTTTCTTCTAGGATTTTTATGGTTTTAGGTCTAACATTTAAGTCTTTAATCCATCTTGAATTAATTTTTGTATAAGGTGTAAGGAAGGGGTCCAGTTTCAGCTTTCCACATATGGCTAGCCAGTTTTCCCAGCACCATTTATTAAATAGGGAATCCTTTCTCCATTTCTTGTTTTTGTCAGGTTTGTCAAAGATCAGATAGTTGTAGATGTGTGGCATTTCTGAGGGCTCTGTTCTCTTCCATTGGTCTATAACTCTGTTTTGGTACCAGTACCATGCTGTTTTGGTTACTGTAGCCTTGTAGTATAGTTTGAAGTCAGGTAGTGTGATGCCTCCAGCTTTGTTCTTTTGGCTTAGGATTGGCTTGGCGATGTGGGCTCTTTTTTGGTTCCATATGAACTTTAAAGTAGGTTTTTTCCAATTCTGTGAAGAAAGTCATTGGTAGCTTGATGGGGATGGCATTGAATCTATAAATTACCTTGGACAGTATGGCCATTTTCACGATATTGATTCTTCCTACCCATGAGCATGGAATGTTCTTCCATTTGTTTGTATCCCCTTTTATTTCATTGAGCAGTGGTTTGTAGTTCTCCTTGAAGAGGTCCTTCACATCCCTTGTAAGCTGGATTCCTAGGTATTTTATTCTCTTTGAAGTAGTTGTGAATGGGAGTTCACTCATGATTTGGCTCTCTGTTTGTCTGTTATTGGTGTATAAGAATGCTTGTGATTTTTGTACATTGATTTTGTATCCTGAGACTTTGCTGAAGTTGCTTATCAGCTTAAGGAGATTTTGGGCTGAGACGATGGGGTTTTCTAGATATACAATCATGTCATCTGCAAACAGGGACAATTTGACTTCCTCTTTTCCTAATTGAATACCTTTTATTTCCTTCTCCTGCCTGATTGCCCTGGCCAAAACTTCCAACACTATGTTGAATAGGAGTGGTGAGAGAGGGCATCCCTGTCTTGTGCCAGTTTTCAAAGGGAATGCTTACAGTTTTTTTCCATTCAGTATGATATTGGCTGTGGGTTTGTCATAAATAGCTCTTATTATTTTGTGATACAGCCAATCAATACCTAATTTATTGAGAGTTTTTAGCATGAAGTGCTATTGAATTTTGTCAAAGGCCTTTTCTGCATCTATTGAGATAATCATGTGGTTTTTGTTGTTGGTTCTGTTTATATGCTGGATTATGTTTATTGATTTGTGTATGTTGAACCAGCCTTGCATCCCAGGGATGAAGCCCACTTGATCATGGTGGATAAGCTTTTTGATGTGCTGCTGGATTCGGTTTGCCAGTATTTTATTGAGGAATTTTGCATCGATGTTCATCAGGGATATTGGTCTAAAATTCTCTTTTTTTTGTTGTGTCTCTGCCAGGCTTTGGTATCAGGATGATGCTGGCCTCATAAAATGAGTTAGAGAGGATTCCCTCTTTTTCTATTGATTGGAATAGTTTCAGAAGGAATGGTACCAGCTCCTCCTTGTACCTCTGGTAGAATTCTGCTGTGAATCCATCTGGTCCTGGACTTTTTTTGGTTGGTAAGCTATTAATTATTGCCTCAATTTCAGAGCCTGTTATTGGTCTATTCAGAGATTCAACTTCTTCCTGGTTTAGTCTTGGGAGGGTGTATGTGTCAAGGAATTTATCCATTTCTTCTAGATTTTCTAGTTTATTTGCATAGAGATGTTTATAGTATTCTCTGATGGTAGTTTGTATTTCTGTGGGATCAGTGGTGATATCCCCTTTATCATTTTCTATTGCGTCTATTTCATTCTTCTCTCTTTTCTTCTTTATTAGTCTTGCTAGCGGTCTATCAATTTTGTTGATCTTTTCAAAAAATCAGCTCCTGGATTCATTGATTTTTTGAAGGGTTTTTTGTGTCTCTATCTCCTTCAGTTCTGCTCTGATCTTAGTTATTTCTTGCCTTCTGCTAGCTTTTGAATGTGTTTGCTCTTGCTTCTCTAGTTCTTTTAATTGTGATGTTAGGGTGTCAATTTTAGATCTTTCCTGCTTTCTCTTGTGGGTATTTAGTGCTATCAGTTTCCCTCTGCACACTGCTGTAAATGTGTCCCAAAGATTCTGGTATGTTGTGTCTTTGTCCTCATTGGTTTCAAAGAACATCTCTATTTCTGTCTTCATTTTGTTATGTACCCAGTAGTCATTCAGGAGCAGGTTGTTTAGTTTCCATGTAGTTGAACTGTTTTGAGTGAGCTTCTTAATCCTGAGCTCTAGTTTGATTGCACTGTGGTCTGAGAGACAGTTTGTTATAATTTCTATTCTTTTACATTTGCTGAGGAGTGCTTTACTTCCAACTCTGTGGTCAGTTTTGGAGTAGGTGTGGCGTGGTGCTGAAAAGAATGTATATTCTGTTGATTTGGGGTGGAGAGTTCTGTAGAAGTCTATTAGGTCCGCTTGGTGCAGAGCTGAATTCAATTCCTGGATATCCTTGTTAACTTTCTGTCTCGTTGATCTGTCTAATGTTGACAGTGGGGTGTTAGAGTCTCCCATTATTATTGTGTGGGAGTCTAAGTCTCTTTTCTCTAAGGACTTGCTTTATGAGTCTGGGTGCTCCTGTATTGGATGCATATATATTTAGGATAGTTAGCTCTTCTTGTAGAATCAATCCCTTTACCATTATGTAATGGCCTTCTTTGTCTCTTTTGATCTTTGTTGGTTTAAAGTCTGTTTTATCAGAGACTAGGATTGCAACCCCTGCCTTTTTTTGTTTTCCATTTGCTTCGTAGATCTTCCTCCATCCTTTTATTTTGAGCCTGTGTCTGTCTCTGCATGTGAGATGGGTTTCCTGAATACAGCACACTGATGGGTCTTGACTCTTTATCTAATTTGCCAGTCTGTGTCTTTTAATTGGAGCATTTAGCCCATTTACATTTAAGGTTAATATTATTATGTGTGAATTTGATCCTGTCATTATGATGTTAGCTGGATATTTTGCTCCGTAGTTGATGCAGTTTCTTCCTAGCCTCGATAATCTTTACAATTTGGCATGTTTTTGTAGTGGCTGGTACCGGTTGTTCCTTTCCATGTTTAGTGCTTCCTTCAGGAGCTCTTTTAGGGCAGGTCTGGTGGTGACAAAATCTCTCAGCATTTGCTTGTCTGTAAAGGATTTTATTTCTCCTTCACTTATGAAGCTAAAGTCAGGAAACAACAGGTGCTGCAGAGGATGTAGAGAAATAGGAACACTTTTACACTGTTGGTGGGACTGTAAACTAGTTCAACCATTGTGGAAGTCAGTGTGGCGATTTCTCAGGGATCTAGAACTAGAAATACCATTTGACCCAACCATCCCATTACTGGGTATATACCCAAAGGAGTATAAATCACACTGCTATAAAGACACATGCACACATATGTTTATTGCGGCACTATTCACAATAGCAAATACTTGGAACCAAATCAAATGTCCAACAGTGATAGACTGGATTCAGAAAACGTGGCACATATACACCATGGAATACTATGCAGCCATAAAAAAGGATGAGTTCATGTCCCTTGTAGGGACATGGATGAACCTGGAAACCATCATTCTCAGCACACTATCACAAGGACAAAAAACCAAACACCGCATGTTCTCACTCATAGGTGGGAATTGAACAATGAGAACACATGGACACAGGAAGGGGAACATCACACCCTGGGGCCTGTTGTGGGGTGGGGGGAGGGGGGAGGGATAGCATTAGGAGACATACCTAATGTAAATGATGAGTTAATGGGTGCAGCACACCAACATGGCACATGTATACATATGTAACAAACCCGCATATTGTGCACATGTACCCTGAAACTTAAAGTACAATAAAAAAAAATAACTAAAATGGACAAATTTTATTAGTGTGCCAGGCACTCATTTAAGCACTGTAACTCAATATTTCTCAAAACGTATATCTGGAATGGGTACTTTCCCATTTTGAAGATGTGGAAACTGAAGGAAAGTGGTCAGATCATGTAGTAATAACATGTTGGATTATATATTCTCTCTCAAGCAGTCAAGTTCTGCTGTGGGAAGTCAGGGACCCTGAACAGAGGGACTGGCTGAAGCCATGGCAGAAGAACGTGGATTGTGAAGATTTCATGGACATTTTATTAGTTCCCCAAATTAATACTTTTATAATTTCTTATGCCTGTCTTTACTGCAATCTCTGAACATAAATTGTGAAGATTTCATGGACACTTATCACTTCCCCAATCAATACCCTTGTGATTTCCTATGCCTGTCTTTAATCTCTTAATCTCGTCATCTTCATAAGCTGAGGAAGATGTATGTCACCTCAGGACCCTGTGATGATTGCATTAACTGCACAAATTGTTTGTAGAGCATGTGTGTTTGAACAATATGAAATCTGGGCACCTTGAAAAAAGAACAGGATAACAGCAATGTTCAGGGAACAAGAAAGATAACCTTAAACTCTGACTGCCGGTGAGCCAGGTGGAACAGAGCCATATTTCTCTTCTTTCAAAAACAAATGGGAGAAATATCGCCGAATTCTTTTTCTCAGCAAGGAACATCCCTGAGAAAGAGAATGCATCTCTGAGGGTAGGCCTCTGAAATGGCTGCTTCAGAAGCGGCTGTCTTTTATGGTTGCAGCTGCAGGGATGAAATAAGCCCCAGTCTCCCATAGTGCTCCCAGACTTATTAGGATGAGGAAATTCCCGCCTAATAAATTTTGGTCAGACTGGTTGTCTGCTCGCTAACCCTGTCTCCTGATAAGATGTTATCAATGACAATGCCTGCCCAAAACTTCATTAGCAATTTTAATTTCACCCCGGTCCTGTGGTCCTGTGATCTCGCCCTGCCTCTATTTACCTTGTGATATTCTATTACTTTGTGAAGCAAGTGATCTCTGTGACCCACACCCTATTTGAATGTACACTCCCTCCCCTTTTGAAAATCACTAATAAAAACTTGCTGGTTTTACAGCTCAGGGGGCATCACGGAACCTGCTGACATGTGATGTCTCCCCAGGACACGCAGCTTCAAAATTTAAAAAAAAAAAAAAAATTTTGAGTGCAATTTATCAGTCGGTTCCTTTGTGTTAGGTTGGTGCAGAAGTAATTGCAGTTTTTGCCATTAAAAGTAATTGCAAAAGTTGCATAGAAACTGCATCCTGCATCCTGTTTTAAACATTCTCCCCTACTCTAATAGCATGAAGACATTCTTGTATAGTATATTCCAGAAACTATATTATTATTTATATTACAATTAGATCGATAATTTACCCCAAATTGATTTTTATGGTCAAGTTTCTTCTACATGAATTTCCAATTGTCCCAGCATCATTTATTGAAAAGATGATCTTTTTCCCATTGCTGTGCAGTGCCAAATTCATTTTGCATCCTGTCTTTATATTTCTGCATCTGTGCCCGGGCACTCTATTTCTATCTATATTGTTGGATTATTTTTTTAAAAAATACTTTAAGTTCTAGGGTACATGTGCACAACGTGCAGGTTTGATACATAGGTATACATGTGCCATGTTGGTTTGCTGCGCCCGTCTACTCTGTCTTCCACAATGGTTGAACTAATTTACACTCCCACCAACAGTGTAAAAGCATTCCTATTTCTCCACATCCTCTCCAGGATCTGTTGTTTCCTGACTTTTTAATGATTGCCATCCTAACTGGCGTGAGATGGTATCTCATTGTGGTTTCGATTAGCGTTTCTCTGATGACCAGTGATGATGAGCATTTTTTCATGTGTCTGTTGGCTGTATAGATGTCTCCTTTTGAGAAGTGTCTGTTGGCTGCATAGATGTGTTCTTTTTGAGAAGTGTCTGTTCATATCCTTTGCCCACTTTTTGATGGGGTTGTTTTTTTCTTGTAAATTTGTTTGAATTCTTTGTTGATTCTGGATATTAGCCCTCTGTCAGATGGGTAGATTGCAAAAATTTTCTCCCATTCTGTAGGTTGCCTGTTCACTCTGATGGTAGTTTCTTTTGCCATGCAGAAGCTCTTTAGTTTAATTAGATTTGTCTATTTTGGCTTCTGTTGCCATTGCTTTTGGTGTTTTAGTCATGAATTCCTTGCCCATGCGTATGTCCTGAATGGTATTGCCTAGGTTTTCTTCTAGCGTTTTTATGGTATTAGGTCTAACATTTAAGTCTTAGTCCATCTTGAATTAATTTTTGTATAAGGTGTAAGGAAGGGATCCAGTTTTTCAGCTTTCTGCATATGGCTAGCCAGTTTTCCCAGCACCATTTATTACATAGAGAATCCTTTCTTATATCATAGTAAATGACTTAATGCTTAATGTAACTTCATAATAGCTTTTAAACTTAATTAGAATAAGTCTTTCCAATTTGTTTTTCTTTTTCAATATTTTTTTGTTTATCCTAAGCGCTTTGCTATATACTAACTTTAGATCAACTTATCAAGTTTTGATTGGGATTGCATTGGTTATATAACCATTGGGGAGAGAATCTCTTTTGTACTAGTCTTTTAAATCATGAAGATGTTTTAAATCCACTTATTTAGGTTTTAAACATTTCTACTAATAACTTTTTATTCCTTTGCATAGAGGTCATAAAGATCTTCCACATCTTTCGTAATATCAAGTTATACTTATTTGAAATATTTTAAAACTATTGTTGCTATATATATAGATAGCCATTTAATTATTCAGATGTTTATGTTTAGAAATAAAACAGACACTTTATATTAAACTCTGGCCACATTTTACAAATAACATCTTAATTCCAGTAATGTATTTGTAAACTTTTGAATTTTTAAGGTACATGCTTGTAAAATCTTCCAATAATGATATATTTACTTATGTATTTCAATTATATAACTTTTATTTCTTTTTCTTGCTATGCTGTGCTGGCAATAACATCTTTTACATTTGTAAAAAGCAGGGAGATATAGTAGTAGACATCCATTTTTTTTCCTGCTCTCAAAGGAAAAGTTTTCACCATTAAATACCAGGCTTACAGAATGCTACAGACACACTTTGTCATAAGGAAGCTCCTGAGTAATATTTGTCTTGTAATATGTTTTTTCTTTAGCATGAGCAGTTGAATTTATCAAATCCTTTTTCTGTATCTTCTGTTGATTGTGTGATTTTTTTGTTATGTTAATGCAGTACATTTCATCAATTGACATTTCAAATACTAAAATAAACTTGTAATTTTGTAATAAACCCCAAATAGTAAAAACAAACAAACAAAAAAAACAGTATTGGTATGAACAGGAGGCAGAAGGTGGGGTCCCTGGTGAGGGCTCCACCCTCAAGCCTGGAGCTATGGCTCTAAATGAGAAGAGGCATTCCTGTTTTTTCGCCCAGATGTTGCCTTTTCCAAGACCACTCTGGCCTGCCCTACTCACTATGCTGTGCGCATAAGAACCTCAAACCCCAGGTTCCAAGAGCAGAATCGCGGCAGAGTGGCGTGGCAGAGAAGGACGGAAGAGAAGGATCTGAAAGTCTAAGAAGCAGCTGGACCGTGGGAGAGCGGCCATTTCCCAACTCCAGGGGAAGATTACCTTCCCACTCCATCAGCTTTCCAGCATCCCATCCCACTGAGAACCACTTCCACACTCAATAAAATCTCTGCATTCACCATCCTTCGAGTCCCTGTGACCTGATTCTTCCTGGATGTCAGACAAGAACCCAGGTACCAAGAGGGCAGGGTGTATGTCACCCTGACTCTCCACGGAGCTGGTTAACACTTAAGCTATCTGCCGACCGCAACTGCATTGTTTGTTACACATGCCCTCTGGGGCTCCAGAGGTTGCCGACAACAGCTAGACACTGCTGCTGGCTGGTACACGGGTCATTCCTGCGGAGCCTAAAGGCACTCACTCGGGCTCCTTCACCCGCCCACTCCTTGGGTGCGCCTGCTGCCACAAAAGGTTTGAGCTTGACGTCTGATCAAAACCAGCCACCCCCTCCCCTCACGAGGGGGTCAGAGAACTCTCCTGTCTCAGCATCATTTTTTAATGTTTATTGTATTTGATTCAATATATATTTTTAAACGTTTGCATCTAATTAATGAATAGGTTGATGTGTAAACATTATTTTTTGTAATATCTTTCAGGTTTTGCTGTCAAGGGCTAACTTTATAAAGTGACTTGAGAGCATTCTCTCTTTTTTTATTTACTCCTAGAGTCTGCGGGAAAAATCCATTATTTCTTTTTAAATATTTCAGGTGCAATTGCTGGTCAAATAACCTAAGCATAGGGTTTTCTTTGTGAAAATATATTAATAATACTTTTATTTCAATGGAACTGTTCATATTTTCATTTTTAATTGGTCAATATTGGTTGTCAGTATGGATTTTGATTTCAGAATCATTCAGTTGCATCTAAATTTGGAAATTAACCTGCATAAGATTAACCATACTATTATCATATTATTTATTATATATAATATATACATCAGTGATATAATAATATAATATTTGCTATTATATTGTTATTTTATCTGGTTGATTTTTAGTATTCTTTCCTATTTATTACTGATATTGCTTAATTATGACTTTTTCTTTTATTCTTCTAATAGTTTTACCAATATTTTATTGCCTTTACAAATCTGTTCATCAAATCATTTTTGCCTTTGTTAATCCTTTTGTCCCATGACTGTTTTCTATTTCACCATGTTCTGTTCTTGTTTTCATTATCTTTTTTTTTACTTTTATTTTGGATAGGCATTGCTGTTTATTTGCTTTGTTCTAAATTTCTAATTGAATTTTAGTGTTTCTTCTTTCCCAATACATGTGGCTAAGGACATAATTGCCTTTAAGTATGCCAAAAAATGTTAATATGTAGCATTTAAGCACAAATAATCATGTTTATGAATAGTTTCCAATATTGATTGTGATTTCTTCTCTGACCTCTGAGTTATCTAGAAATATATTGTCTCATTTAAGAACATATGATTTTCTGTAGTTACTTTTGTATATTCATCTTGTTTTGTTATATTATGGTCAGATTAAATCTTCTATATTATTTTAAGTTTTTGAAGTTTAATGAAACAAACTTTAGGTCTAAGACATGGTTATTATTTTGTTTATGCTCTGTGTGTTTGGAAATAATGCACTTATTGCAATTTGGGAAATTAGAGTTCTTTCTATATTCATTAATTTAAGTTTGCAATCATGTTGTTCAAATTGACACAGTAATGGAGGACGCTAGAAGAAAAAAAGAATAGTCAGGAATTATAAGCTGGGCATGGTGGCTCACACCTATAATCCCAGCACTTTAGAAGGCTGAGATGGGAGGATAGTTTGACCCCAAGAGTTCAAGACCAGCCTGGGCAACATAACAAGACCCCATCTCAAAATAAATAAATAAATAAAACAAAAAAGAAAAAGGAATTGTTGCAATCACTCATGGAGAGGTGAGGTTAGCCTGAACTAGCCTGTTACCGGAGGATGGTGTGGGAAATGATTGTTGGATTCTAGTAGACTTTTCTACTTTAAACTTAAATCCCCCAAACCAGGCTCCTCATATTGTATCCCACCCCCCTACCTACCCCGGTAATAACTTCTTTAATTATCTTCATCATCTCAGTAAATAGAACTCCATTCCTTCCATTGTTTAGTTCAAATGTCTTGAAATCATCCCTGACTGCTCTCTTTCTTTAACACCTCAGATCACACTGTCAGTGAATCACGTTATTATATCTTTAAAATATATCTTCCTGTCCACCTCTTTATGACCTCCTGCATCTAATACTCCATTATTTTTTGCCTACATTATTATACTAACATCCTTAGAAATCTCCCTTCTCCAGTCCTTCTCTCATAAACCTTTTGTCAATAAAATAGGCAGAAAAAGAGAACCTGTTTACATACAGTGGATTGTATCAGTCCTGTGTTCAAAACTCTACATCAGCCCCCTACCTCTCTGGGAAGTGAAGATGAATCCTGCTGAGGGGCTCCAAGGCTGTTACCTGTTCATGTCTTGTACTTTGTCTTCTCCTCTCAAGTTCATCACCCTCACATTCTATTTTTCTTTGGCTATTTCAAGCACACAACCACCTCCAACTTTGGTATTTCTTTCTCCTCTGCTTGCAATATTCTGTCTTAAGAAATCTATGTGATTGGATCATGTACATCTTTCAGATTCTTATTCTAAGTTTTCTCCATGAAGTTCTACCTGGCAAGTCAATCTAAAGCTCCATACCTCTGCGCATACTCTACTTTATCCCTTCTTTTCTTTTCTTCTAAGTATTCATCACTACCGTTGTCTAACAGTATACATTTTGCTTATTTATGTTGTTTATTGTGTGTCTCCTCTATTAGAATCTAGATTCCATAAGGCCAAGGATTTTTTTGCTTTAGAAATGTCACTGCTGTCTCCCCAGAAACTACAAGAGTATCTGAAATATTATAGATACTTAATAAGTATTTATTAAAACAATCAAAATATAATTTTAATGGATCAAATTTCTTAGAATAATTCCCGACAGTAGTTGAAAAAAAGTGTCAATAAATCCAAACTGTGGCTGAAAAAAATTACCTTTCATATTAAAATAAATGTTCTTTTTTGTTTCTAGGTGGGGAAAAGAAATTAAAAATTTGTAAAGAAAAAAGTGTGAGTATGTTTGTGTCTGGTGTATGAAGGACAATATAATTGCTCAATTAAGAAAGTGTTTATTGAACATTTACATGTCCTATGTCTTTTGCTGGGAGATGTTAGATATAGAAATCAACAAGCAATGCTTCTGCCCACAAGGAATTCAGAATTTGTATTTTGAATTTTGTATTTTGTATTTTGAACTTGGCATTTAATGCATGCCAAGAAGGGAGCTATTTCAGTTACTACACAATCCCATTTTATATTCTCAACCATGTCATGTGCTATGTTAAAACATAGGCTTGAAGTGCAGCCACATCACTTTGCTAGTCTTGTACAATTGGGATATTATCTTCCTAGACTGCATTTTTCTTGTTTGTATAATCAAACCAAGTTGCTGAGGATATTAAATGAATTAGTACATGTAAACTATTTAGCATGGTGGTTGTAATATAGCAAATTATATATTTTAATTATATTATTAATTATTTTACATCTATTCTTAACAAGTTAATATTGTTATTAACTGTCTTACAAACTTAGCAACTTGTGAAGACAACTATTATATGAATACATAATTATAAAATGCTATTATTGAAAACACAAAATTATGGAGTTTTGGAAATGACGTATGGAAAGACTTATACCCTGCTGGCAGGAATGTTAATTGTTATAACACTTTAGGAAAAATTAGGCCATGGTTATCAAGAGGCTTAAAACTGTAGAAGATGCGTGTGCAGGTCAGATAAAGTCTAAGAATAGATGATTTGTTCAGAAAAGAAATTCAAAATAAATTTAGTATCTGAAACTAAGACTAGTTTGAGGAATTGTTTTAATATGAAACTAAAAGCTATGGACTTGAACTTCTAGATAACAGAGAGTTGTTAGGAATTTTTAAGGATTTAATCCTTAGGACTATGTAATTTGCATTGGAAGAAGAGGGCACTTCAGGAAAGTAGAGCCTATTAAGAATTTTAGCAATTGCCCAAGTGTCTGGTGACACGGCCTTGAACTAGTGATTATGACAATTTTTAAAAAGTAAACATTTTTAGAACTATTACAAAAGAATTGACAAAAAAATCAAGAATGATTAGATTATATGCAAAAACAAAAAGCAAAGATGCTTAATATTTTGAACACAGAGTTACTGAAATCTTGAGACATTTTTAATTACAAAGGATTAGAAAGATCAGTTGTCTTTTTAATTAAGGACATATAATCATAAGCCTAACAATAACAAAAACTCATAGATCTTGCAGAAAATTTCGTTAAATTTCAATGTAAATTTAAAAAGTAAAAATAAAATGATTAATGCTATCTAGAATAGACAGATGAATCAAAGCCATTAATTTAATTTTGAGAAAATAAATTATTAAATTCACTAAATTAATTCAGAAATGGCTTCTCTTGACATAAAGAAATCATCATTCCTTTTGAATAATATAAATATTCATGTCTTTCAATATTATATGCATGTAAAAATTTTATAACGTTCAAAATATTGTGAAATTTTAATTGTTATTTATTACTGGTAGCAAGTAATTAAATGTAAAATAAACATTTGTTTGGCACACTGGTGATTCTTTATTACAAATGAGAACGTTTAACAAAGCTTATTCTTGTAAGTTTCTTCACTTTAATTTTTTAGTTTAATCAAATACAGATGACTTGTCCAAGACTAAAATGTTTATCTTTTAATCTTTGGTGTTTGTTAAAAATTAAACTAACTACTTATCAGTTTGATGTTCTTCTTTCACAGTATGCATTTGAATAATAAACTGTTATAACATAATGGGGACAGATGGATGTTTACACCTAAACTGAATGATACAAAATTTTCATGGTCATCTTTTTCCCTTTTCAAAAGTCTATTTTGGCATTTTTCCCACTTCCATCGACTTCATTAGTACTACAAGCATTGTCCAACATGACAGTTATTTGATTTAACCAATTCAAAGGCATCCTACTAAGTAATCAAGGCCTTGCTGATTCAAGATTATACTGTGGAAAACTATTTCAAACTATGTTATCTCTCAGTATATAATTAAGGACACTTGCATTTTAAAATTTGATAAAATCTGACAATTTTTTTAACTGAAACGTCAAAGTAGGTAAAGATTTATACGCTTATGATTTAAATGCTAACCCCTAACAATTTTCTTTGGAAACAAATGAACATTCTTTGTATGCAATGACCATGTTTTATGCAACTTGAATTTTGTTTCAGGAAAAGACATCCTAGATAATTTATCAAACTGACACCCTGAAATGGCATCAATATTTGATAACTATTAATCATTAAATTAGGTTTTATTTCTTGGTTTTTTGTTTGTTTCACTTGAGATACTGGGCTTGGAGCCACAGTTCTACACATTTTTAGGAAGAATATGTGAAAGTTGAGATATTTTCAAAGCAGCGACTACATGCATATTATCCTTTTTTTCGAAACCAAAGAAGATGTTAGAAATGATCTACCTATAAAAGTGCCATCTTCCTATTCAAGCAACATTTTTTAAAAATATAGAATGTCATAAAAATACCCTTTACTTTCTTATATCTTGGCACCCAGTACATGATGTATAATTTCATCTTTGAATTTATTACATGTATTATCCGGTTTCCTCTAAGATTTCATTCAAGTCATTGTCCATAAGCTTGATCAGTAGAAAGGAGATTTGAGAGTATTATTCAAGGAGCAACATCTCCTTTTAGGGTCTGGTACAGTTTGGAAACTGCTCTTCCAAATAGTAAACCTATTTCCACACTCTAATAGACTCAGAAATATACAGAGAAAGACAAAGAGGCGGCAGCACCAACAATTATCAGGAATAGTATCTCTAGATAATAATAAAAACCTGCCTGGCATTTTTAGTGCGAAGTTGCAATGCAATGCAATTTGTATTGAAACTGTAACATGAAAAATAAATAATTTTACCCATAATACATCTTAGGAATGTACCAGTTCTTTCAGAGCTGAGATATAGTAATTGTACTTATATATTTATAGAAAATTAAATTTAATTATTATTCCAGAAAGTACATTTTGTCACTTATTTTATCTGCTCTTTTTACAGTCATAAGGAATCCTACAGATACAAAAATCTGCAGCAGAATACAAGCAAACCAAACCCAATAACATATTAAAAAGATCATTTCACATGATCAAATAAGTTTCAGCCCAGTGAGTCAAGGCTGTTTCAACATATGCAAATCAAAAAACATGACATGTTATATTCGCAGATTCAAGGATGAAAACCGTATGACCATTTCAGTAGATGCAGAAAAAGCACTCAGTACAATTTAACATCCCTTTATGATGAAAACTCTCAATAAACTGGGTTTAAAAAGAGCATACCTCAATCAACAAAGACCACATATGACAAACCTACAGCTAATATCATACTGAATGAGGAAAAATTGAAAGCCTTTTCCCTAAGGTCTGAAACAAGACAAAGATGCCCACTTTCACCTCTTTTTACTTTCATTTTAGAGTACTAGAAAACCCAGAGAAAGCAATTAGGCAAGAGACTGAAATAAAAGACATACAAATTGAAAAGAAAGAAGTCAAATTGTGCTTGTTTGCAAATGACATGGTCTTATATTTAGAAAATCTCCCCCCAGAAACTTTTAGAACTGATCAATAAATTCAAGAACATTGCAGGATACAAAATCAACACACAAAAATCAGTATCAATTCTATATGCCAATCTGTAAAAGAATTCAAGAAAGCAATTACATTTACAATAGCTACAAAAAATCCCTAGGAATAAATTTAAGCAAAGAAGTGAAAGATATCTAAAATGAAAATTATAAAACACTGATGACAGAAATTGAAGAAGGCACAAAAAATTAAAAGACATCTCATATTTATAAACTAAAAAAATTAATGATGTTAAAATGTTTGTATTATCCAAAGTGATGTACAGATTCAATGCAATCCCTATCAAAATGCCAGTGAAGTTCTTTACAGAAACAGAAAAAAAAAATCCTAAAATTCATATGTAATGACAGAAGACTTAGGACAGCCAAAGCAATCTGGAGCAAAAACAAAACACAAACAAAAAAAAAAAAACCCCAAACCAACAGCATCACACCACCTTACTTCAAACTATACTGCAAAGCTATAGTAACAAAAAGAATATGATACTGAGATAAAAACAGACAAATAGACCAATGGAACAGAAGAAGAATTTCAGAAATAAATCTACACATTTAAGCCAAGCCATTTTGAGAAAGTCACCAAGAACATACATTGAGGATAGTGGTGGGAAACTGGATATCCATAAACAGAAGAATAAAACCAATGAAACTGCATACCAAGAAGGGGGCCACCACTAAGAACCAAATCCGCTAATACCTTTATCATGGACTTTCCAGCCTCTACAATTATGAGAAATAAATATTTGTTGTTTAAGTCACTGTCTATGGGATTCTTTATAGCAACCCAAGCTAATTAAGGGAGCACCTTAAGGTAATAAAGAGATTAAGCAAATTTGGTCTCTCCTTTGAAGTTATCCTAACAGCACTGTTATTTCCCCGTATATATGCTACTTATAAATGGCTTTAAAAGACAATATTTCAAATTAGTTTGTTTCTTTCATGAAAACTTTTGGTACATACATGGAATTACAGACTGAACTGGCAAATATTACTCTATTGTTAAATATAAATATATTTCCTCATGCTTGAAATTTCCTTCTCTGTCTTCCACATAAAATTGTGCTGACAATCTCAAAGTATATGAAATAGGAGATATAATTAGCTCTAAAGAAGTGAAATGTATTCAGCCTGAAGTAATGACAAAATAGAGATAATTCTCTGCTAAGAATTAGTGTTAATATCTTAATGTTTTTTAGTCTCACAACTGATAGTAGTATGGCTTAAAAAATCCATATTAAAATAATAATTTGTAAATTTTTTGGTATAATTTTAAATGTTTTGGGACATTGATGAAATAATATTTTTGGATAATTTAAGTGAATTTATTTTAAGGTAAGTTTCTCAATTGATACTTTTATCTATTTGACTTGTATCTACCTACAGCAATAAAAGACACATTTTTTTCAATCTTGTTGTATATAGAGAAGCATCAAAGCATTATTTTATGTGGGGAAATAAGTTATAAAACATAGTATCTAAAATCATTTATTTATTTATTTATTCATTCATTCATTCATTCATTTTTTGAAATAAGGTCTCACTCTGTCGCCCAGGCTGGAGTGTGGTGGTAAGACCTCGGCTCACTGCAACCTCTGCCTCCCAGGCTCAGGGCTCCTTCCAACTCCTCAGCCTCCTGAGTAGCTGGGACTACAGGCATGCACCACCACGTCTGGCTAATTTTTGTATTTTTTTGTAGAGACGGGGTTTCGCCATGTTGCCCAGGCTGGTCTCAAACTCCTGGACTCAAGCCATCCACCCACCTCCGCCTCCCAAAGTGCTAGGATTACAGGCATGAGCCCCAACACCTGGCCTAGAATTTTACTTTTTTAATTTAACTTTTTAATAGATTTTAAGGAATTTAAATAAAGAATGTAGCTAATTAATGTATTTTTTTAATTTTTAATTTTTGTGGATACATAGTAGGTGTACGTATTTATGGGTTACATGAGACATTTTGATACAGGCATACATGTGTAATAATAACATCAGGGAAAATGAGGTATCCACTACCTCAAGCATTTATGCTTTGTGTTACAAACAATCCAGTTATACTCATTTATTTTTAAAATGTATAATTATATTATTTTTAATATAGTCACACTTGTACTATCAAATACTTATTCATTCTTTTTAACTATTTTTTCTAACCATTAGTCATCCCTACCCTCTACCCACCCTCCACTACACTTCCCAGCCTCTGGTAACCATCCTTCTACTCTTTATCTCCATGAGTTCATTGTTTTAATTTTTAGCTCCCAGAAATAAGTGAGAACATGCAAAGTTTGTCTTTCTGTGCCTGGCTTATTTCACTTAACATAATGACCTACAGTTTCATCCACGTTGTTGAAAATGACAGGGTCTCATTCTTTTTTGTAGCTTAATAGTACTCCATTGTGTATAAATGCCACATTTTATTAATCTATTCATCTTTTGATGGACACGTAGGCCACTTCCAAATATTAGCTATTGTGAATAGTGCTGCAACAAACATAAGAGTACAGATATCTTTTCAATATAGTGATTTTCATTCTTTTGCATATATACTTAGGAGTGGGATTGCTGGATTGTATGGTAGCTCTATTTTCAGTTTTTTGAGGAGTCCCCAAACTGTCCTCCATAGTTGTTGTACTAATTTGCATTCCCACCAATAGTGTACAAGGATTCCCTTTTCTTCACATCCTCACCAGCATTTGTTATTGCCTGACTTTTGGTTATCAGCCATTTTAAGTGGAATGAGATGACTACTTACTATAGTTTTGATGTGCATTTCTCTGATTATCATTGATGTTGGGCACTTTTTCATATACCTGTTTGTCATTTGTATGTCTTCTTTGGAGGAATATCTATTCGGATCTTTTGCTCATTTTTAAATTGAGCTATTAAATTTTTCCTATAGAGTTGTTTGAGCTCCTTATATATTCTGGTTATTAATCCCTTGTCAGATGGATAGTTTGAAAATATTTTCTCCCATGCTGTGGGTTGTCTCTTCACTTTGTTGATTGTATTCTTTACTGTATAGAAGCTGTTTAACTTGATGTGATTCCATTTGTCCATTTTTGCTTTGGTTGTTTGTGCTATGGGGTATTATTCAAGATATCTTTGCCCATTCCAATGTCCTGAAGAGTTTCCCCAGTGTTTCCTTTTGTAGTTTCATAGTTTGAAGCCGTAAGTTTAAGTCCTTAATTCATTTTGATATTTGATGATTTTTGTGTATGGTGAGAGATACGGGTTTAGTTTCATTCTTCCACATATGGATATCCAGTTTTCCCAGCATCATTTATTGAAGAGACTGCCCTTTTCTCAATGTATGGTCTTGGCAACTTTGTCAAAAATGAGTTCACTGTAGATGTATCGGTTTATCTCTGGGTTGGCTATTCTGTTTCATTGATCTATGTGTCTGTTTTTATGTCAGTACCATACCATTTTGGTTGCTATAGCTCTGTAGTACAATTTAAAGTCTAGTAATGTGATTCCTCTAATTTTGTTCTTTTTGCTTAGGATACTTTTGGCTATTCTGAAAATAAAGTGGTGAAAAAAGATATTCCAAGCCAATGGAAATGAAAAAACAGCAGGAGTAGCTGTGTTTATTTCAGACAAAATAGATTTCAAGACAAAGGCTGTAAGAAGAGAGATTAAGTGTGATGTTTCTTTGTTGATTTTCTGTCTGGAAGATTTGTCCAATGATGAAAGTAGAGTGTTAAAATCTTTCAGCTATTATTGTATTTGGGTGTATCTTTCTCTTTTTCTCTAATAATATTTGCTTTATATATCTGGGTGCTCCAGTGTTGAGTGTATATATATTTATAATTGTTATATTATCTTGCTGAATTTACCTCTTTATCAATTCTCCTCATGATAAATATATTAACTCTATCCTCAGACCTTTAAAGCTTTCTCCCAATACAGCATTTACTTAGATTCCTGAATCTTGTAATTCAAGTTAGATGTAGGTGTTTTGATGTTTCTTAGATATCATTTTTTGAGCATGATCTCTCTCATCCTATAAATGCGTGAACTAAATTGATAAGTTGCCTGCTGATTCCTGCTCCAGGGAAAACAAAACATAACACAAAACAATATACAACGATCAGACAGAGGCAGTGTAACCACAATAGCCATTCCCGTTCAAAAAGGAAATTCATAGGCACATAACAGTCACTATTTCATAGAAACTTTGAAACCCAGTCTGGAAGATGTCACCAATTTCATGATTAAAGCTGAGTCCTGATTCCTGGAAATGTATGCTCTGACTTTTAGCTCTAGTTCATGGGTGATGTCCTTTGAATCATTGTTTTGGCTCATGTTTGTGACTACACAGGCCTCCCATGGTTGTTTAGAAGACTAGGTGGCTGTAAGGTCTTTTTATTTTTTGCTCTCTGTGGTCCTTTTATTCTAAGTTATTGTTGTTTGTGAGTGACATAGTTATCATAAAAATTTTACAGATTTCATTAATATTGTTAGGTTATTTGATTGGATAGGCTCTTCTCTCTCATAAAAAAAAAGTGTGGGTCTTCTGTAAAATAATGTCTTTAAGATTCTTATAAGTGCTTGATTTTAAAAGAGATTAACAAAGTAATGTCTTAAAACCTGTTGGTTTTTGACTAGTTGAAAGGTTATTTGTGGCAGCACTTTCAATTTTATATCTAAAACCTTGTCAAAGACGATGGGAAGGATGAACTAAGCTTGGACTATTGACTGTAGCAACAATGCATGGCAAAAGCATAGTCAGGATACCCAGCCTCCTCACATGGTAGATGAGGGCTCCTGGAGAGAGTTAGCAGAGACAGATATGGATGCTGCCGGTCTCTTCTGTTAAGGCCTTATCCTGGACACTGGCAGAGGGTGACTTCATCATATTGGCAAAGTAATCATCCAGCCTCCTCTTATTAAATGGAAGGATATTATAAAGGAATCACTGCTCCTGTTTAATCCATCACATGCATTTTGGGGAGAATTAGGTCACAGTAATATATCATGAGAAGAAACCAGAATCACAAATAGAAATTACAATGAAGCAATCTTTAATGTTATGACAAACAGCCTGAACTTTCATTCTAAAAGCAACTGGGAGGCATCAGAGATATCTTACTGAAGAATTATAAACGTCGATGTAATTGAGAAATTTGGGAATGAAAGAAAAGAGAAATGGAGCAGAATCTTTATGGAAAGAAAATTTGAATGAAGACTGAAAGTTTTTTGCTTTTGTTTTTGAGAGCATTAAAAGTAGCGAAGGTATATTTATACATTCTTTTAGTCTGTAGGAAAGGAGTCCATATAAAAGGAGAGACTAATGCAAAAGAAAGAGTAAAGGGATAATTGATGGGAAAAGGTCATGAAATAAAACCACAAGAAATGAGATCCCCACTACAGGTGTTGCAATTAGTCTGGCAAGGAAGGAGAATTTCTCCTTTCCTGGAGTCCAAAGAATGTGGTAAAAATGGATAAAATATTAATAATTTTGAGTTATAGTATGTGGTGGGCTGAAATATATGCCTCTCCCTCCAAAGGATATCCTATTTCTAATCCTTGGAACTTGTGAATGTTTCCTTATATGTCAATAATAACGACAAGGCCAAACCTTGGCAGATGTGATTAAATTAAGGATCTTAAGATGAGGAGATTGTTCTGTATTATCTGGCTGGGCCTTAAAAGGAATTGCTTGTATCCTTATAAGAAGGAGACAGAGAGATTTTACTACACACAAAGGGGTAGGTGATGTGAAAAACAAAAAAAAAAAAAAGAAAAAAAAAGAAAAACAGACACTTGAAGATTCTGGCCTTGAAGATTAGATGGAAGACACAAGGCAAAGAATGTTGACAGCCACCGGAAGATGAAAAAGGCAAGAAAAGAATATTTCCCTAGAGCCTCGGTAGTGAGTGTCACCTGCCAACACCTTCATTTTGGTCCTTTGTGCTTCAGTATTGTGAGAGGATACATTTCTGTTGTTTTAAAACATAAATTTTATGGTACTTTGTTACAGCAGCCACAGCAAACTGATACAGAGTGGATTAGAATTCTATAAACCATCACACTTTGGCATTATAGTTTTGGAAATCCCCAAGGTAGAGTCCTGTATAGTTTTTATTAAGAAACATACAGATAGAGTCTTCATGTTTAGTCGAGAATGAAGTAATGGCACATTAGTTTACTTGGGCTACTATAACTGAATACCACAGACTGACTGGCTTAAACAACAGAAATTTATTTCTCACAGTTCTGCAGGTGCAAAAGTCCAAGATTAAGGTGCTGGCTAATTTGGTTTCTGGTGAAGGCTCTCTTTCTAACTTGCAGATGGCTGCCTTCTCACATGTCCTCACTTAGGAGAGAGAGGGCTTTGTTGTATCTTCCTCCTTTTATAAGGCAACAAGTCCTATTGAATTAGGGAACCATGCTTATGACCTTATTTAATCTCTATCACCTCCTCATAGGCCTTCTCTCCAAATACAGTCTCGCCAAGGATTAGGGGTCCAATATACGAATTTTGGAAGGAACACAATTTAGTTCCTAGCAGGCATCCAAGATAAAGCCCTGTTTTGGAATCAGAAAGCACTGGGATTATAAAATGGAAATGTATATAATACATATTTTATAGTATTATTGAGAAGATAAAAAATACATGTACATAATTCCAGAAATATATTAGTAAGAATAACTAAACAATTGGCTCTCTCTATCCCTGGCTTCCATTTCTGTAGATTTAACCAACCATAGATCAGAAATATTAGAAAACAATTGCATCTGTACTGCACATGTACAAACTTTTTTCTTGTCATCATTTCCTAACAATATAATATCTACAGACATAGCATTTATATTGTATTAGGTATTATAAATAATCTAGAGATTATTTAAAGCATACAGAAAAATCTACATAAACTATATGCAAATGTTATGCAATTTTATGTGAATTTAAATTTATTATTTTTGTATTCGTGGGAGATCCTGGAACATGTCCCCCATGAATGACGAGAAAGAATTGTATGTGCATCTGTGTATGTAAGGGTGTGCATGGAAGTGGGGGTGGAGCGCGTATAGCCTGTACTCAGTGTACAGAAGATCACGGCTGATTTTGGTCTTTGGAATCAAATTCTATATTTTCAATGTCTAAGCACACTACTTTTTTTTAACTTTAGACAAGTTATTTAACTTCTCTAAACCTCAGTTTTAGTCTTTGAGAAATGGTGATAATTACAGAATCTATTTTTGGAATTGTTTTGTTTGATTAATCAATCTATAACTATAAAACATAAAGTGCCTACAGCCTTGTACGAATATTGTCTATGCAATATTCTACTGTAGTTCAACAAAGGCATAAATGTTGGTTAATTTTTATGAAGATTCTCTTTGTCCATTTTATATATTTTTTTACTTGAGTGATTTATCATCTCTATATTAATTATATTTGTTTTGGCTCATGCACCGGTTTATAGATCTAGCCCAAGCCTGAGAATATAGAAAGTGCTATTATTTATATGAGCTGAATAAAGCAATTACTACAGCCAATGTGGAAAGTTAATTAATTAAATAACCACTAGGTATGCTATAAAATGATCTTCATCGAAATGTATCTTTACAGCTTGTGAGTTGAAAGGTCCGAAACCAATGCCAAGTTTAGGTTTTTTTGTGGTCAATTTTTCAAAAACTGGGAGTATTGGAGCATTAAATTCTAAATTACTCACTTCGCTGAGGATAATTTCTCTTATTTTTATCTTCAATCAAACTCATAATGATTGAACGATTAGGAAGTACTTAAAGAACATGTGGCTTTTCTTATATTTTCCCCTTAAATACCCAGTTCATTGGAAGATTTCATTTGAAATGAACGTCAACAAATGGCTATATTATCATTTTATCAAAACTATTAGCACATAATTTAAAATATGCATGCTACATCTGGAATGTGTGTATTTCTTCTTAATGAAAGCAATGAAACTTCAGAGATGTTGAAAGACAGCTATAAGTTAGTTAAAAAAAAAATCTGCAGGCTGGGTGCGGTGGCTCACGTCTCTAATCCCAGCACTTTGGGAGGCTGAGGCGGGCAGATCATCTGAGGTCGGGAGTTCAAGACCAGCCTGACCAACATGGAGAAACCCCATCTCTACTAAAAAAAAAAAAAAAAAAAAGAAAAATCAGCCCGGCGTGGTGGTGCATGCCTGTAATCCCAGCTACTCTGGAGACTAAGGCAGGAGACTCGTCTGAACCTGGGAGGCAGAGGTTGTGGTGAGCCAAGATGGTGCCTTTGCACTCCAGCCTTGGCAACAAAAGTGAAACTCCATCTCAAAAAAATAAAAAGAAAATAATAAAAATAAAATAATAAATCTGCAAAAATTTAAGCTAAAGTTTTGATATTTTCCGGCTTACACTGATCAGATTTATTCTTTTGGAACACTTGGTTTTGTTGGAGGAAGAGAATTAAAGTTAGCAACAAACTCAGAGAAAATTATATAAATCAAACAGTAAATTTAAACCTCTCATTTTTGGAAGAGATCAGGAATTACAGAAAAATGTAATATTAAAAAGAGGTGTGAAAGAAAGTTGGGTTTGAGGTTTGATAATAACACAGATATAAATAAATGAATAGAAGAGGGACTTCAGCAAAATGGTGGAATAAAAAGTTTTAGACTTTGTTTTCCCACAGAGACTCTTACTACTAAACAATATAAAGTCTAAAAAGCCTTTATGAAAACTCCAGAAACTTGTTAAGAAGTCACAGTACTTCAGACAAAGTCAAGAACAGCCACACTGCCAAGAAGAGCTGCATTAAAATGTGTAAGAAAAGCCATTTCATTTCACAAATTGTAGCTTGTTTCCCAAGCCAGCACAGGCTGGCCCGATTAGGAGAAAACTCTTAACTAGCAGCTTTTCCTTGGGAGAAAGAGAGAGAAGAGTGAAATATATGTCCAATGGTTCAGCTTTTGAGGGAACTTTTTAAAAGAGTCTGGCTTCTGTCTTTCCTGACTTGAAGTGCTAACTAGGAAACAGCGTACTTTAGATACCTAGGAATGTCTGAGAGCAAAGGAGAGCTAGGAGGGTTGTTGCAGGACCAGAAAACCTGTGGTACTGTACACAGACACCAGAGACAGCATGAGAGTATGGGCTATTTAAAAAGAAGCTGGCCTAGGAGATGGAGTTTGCAGTGAGCCGAGATTGCACCATTGCACTCCAGCCTGGGCAACAACATTGAGACTCGATTTCAAAAACAAAAACAAAAACAAAAAAAAGAAGAAAAGAAACTGGCAAACCTTTATAAATGGGAAATTACATGTACAAACAAAAAGAAGATGCATTCCCAGAAAATGTTTGAGAGGCTTTGAGAATCTGCAGCTGGGCTGATTGATGTAGGTCTTTCCCTGTATAAAGACAGTTCTTAAATATTGGAAGAAGTGGCTGCTTTTTCAAATGCACAAATCCCAGAAAAAAATAATAAAGCATACGAAGATATAGAAAAAAAAGTCCAATAAAGGAAAACATAAATCTCCATTCGTGACCCTAAAAATGAAGTTCTATTAATTCCCTGAAAAAGAATTCAAAATAATTGTGTTAGAGAAACTCAGTGAGCTACAAAAGAACACAGAAAAATAAATTAAACAAGGAAAAGGATGCATGAACAAAATGGGAATATCAACAAAGAGATGAAAAGTATAAAAAAGAACCAAATAGAAATTCTGGGTTAAAATTTCACTAGCAGGGTTCAGCAGAAGACTTGATCAAATAGAAAAATCAATCAGGGAACTTGAAGACAGGTAATTTGCAATTATTAAATCAGAGAAACAAAGACAAAAAGTAATGAAGAAAAGTGAAGAAAAGCTGGGGGACTTATGGAACACCATCAAGTGGAAAACATATGTATTATGGGAGTCTCAGAATGAGAAGAGAAAAGAAAGAGTCAGAGAGCTTATTTGAAAAGGTAATGGCTGAAAACTTTCAAAATCTCAAGAAGGAAAAAACGTCCAAACTCAGGAAGCTCAAAGGACTCCAGTAGGATGAACCCAAAGAGGTACATACCAAGACATATTATAATTGAACTGTCAGAACTCAAAAACAGAGGATCTTGAAAGACACAACATAAAAGCAACTTTTCATATACAAGGAATCTCTCATTAGATTATCAGCAGATTTCTCAGCAGAAACATTATAGAGCAGAAGTAAGTGGATGTTATATTCAAAGTACTGAAAGGAAAAATTACCTGTCAACTAAGAATACTACAGTGAGCATAACTATTCTTCAAAAATGAAAGAGGAATAAAGACCCAAAAATGAAAGAGGAATGAAAACTTTTCTAAATAAACTAAACCTGATAGAGTTCATCGGCGCTAGACTTACATTAGAAGAAATGACAAAGGAAGTATTTCAAGGTGTAGTGAAAGGATGCTAGAGAGCAACCCAAAAGTATTTGAACACAGAAAGCTCGCTGGGAAGTTAAATACATAAACAAATACAGAATCCTGTAATACTATAATTGTGATGCATAAATCACTTTTAATTTGGAGACAGAATTTAAAAGACAAAAGAATAAAAACTATAACTGTAAAACTAGTTTAATAGACATCAAATCTAAAAAGATTTAATTTATAATATTGATAATTCAATATGGGGGAGGCAGGATATAAAGGAATAGAGTTTATCTATGTAATAGAAATTATCAGTTTAAAATAGATTGTTATAAGTATTAGATTTTCTATAATCTTCATGGTAAACATGAAGAAAATACCTATAGGTGATACACAAAAGAAAATGAGAAAGAAATCACTGCACATTACTACCAAAAATTCAATAATAGGCAAAGGAAAACAACAAAAGGAAAAAAAGATGGACAAACTACAAGACATAAAATAAACAATTAACAACATAGCAATAGTAAGTCCTTCCATATCAGTAATTACTTTAAATGTCAATTATACTCCCCAATCAAAAGACACAGTGTCAGTGGCTGAATGAACATAAAAACAAGATACAACTATATGCTTTCTACAAAAGACTAACTTTGGGTATTAAGGAAACACATAGGTTGAACACGAAGGCATTCACCTTAAGGATATTATGCTTACTGAAATAAACCATTCACAAAAAGACAAATGCTTCATGATTTATATGAGGTATCTAAAGCAGTCAAACTCTTAGAACATAATAGAACAGTGGCTGCTAGGGGTTGAAGGGGAGAGGACAAAGGAATTTATTAAATAGTTAGGGAGTTTCAGTTTCACAAGACGAAAAAGTTCTAGAGATCTGTTGCACAATAATTTGCATATAGTGAACACTACTGTACACTTAAAACGATTAAGATGGTAAATCTTATATTATATATGTTTTATCATAATAAAAAAAAGAAATCCACGTAGGCCAAGAGGGGTAACACCAAAACCATCCGTCAAGAAACATTTGTTTAGCACTTCTTTCAGATGTGAGAGCCTGAGGAGTTACCACGGGATTTTCTTAGAGTTGTTTTGAGCTCCCTTGGAGAAATGAACATAACCATATGAAAAGATAATAATATACATAAGGTAGTAGATAGTAAGTGCCAAGTGAACAATTCAGATCATGAGGACAGGCACTGAGTTGCATCTGAGGGTTCCAATCAAGATTCTGGGCTCAGATGTTAGATTTAGATTTAAATTCTGGTCTTTCTACTTATCATCTATAAAATATAGGGCAATAGGGCAAGTTTATATCAGTCTTATTTTCTAAAAAAAAAAAAAAAGGAGCAACAAAACCTACTTCACAGGATTGTTGTGTGGAGTAAATAAAGTGCTTATGTAAAATGTCTAGCATAGAATAAAACTTCAGAATGCTTAATAGTTCAGGACATTCTTATAAATTAAAAAAAAAGAAGGAAATGAGAGAAAATACCCCATCAGATGGAGTCATTATAAACATTGCAGTTTATTAATTGCAGTAAAAGAGGAAAAGCACACACACAGTTCAGTCTCCTAAGCTACTGGGCCTCCCACTGCCAGAAGGAGATGGAGAAGTTGTCTAAGAAGGAAAACTGGGTTGCCAGAGCCCCACAGGAAGCCTTAACAGTGTGGGAGGGTTGGAGATTAATACAAAGGAACTGCTTTAACCAACACCACTGCCTTTTCAAATATCCTGGTAAAAGGAAGACTAAACAAAAGACTTGCAAGCTTCAGAGATCTTATGATGAAGAGCAAAGAATAAAAGTGCCAGAAACATATGCCCTTTATTTCCTCAGCACTAAAGTTATATTGAAGATATGATTTGTTAAATACATGTGAAATATCATAAAACAAAGTAAGCTTTAGCATTCATTGTGAAGAGTAGCAAGTCACTTAGGCTTAATTCTCCTAAAGGAAGAAAGGAAATAAAACAGTGCATAATGATATCCCACCAAAACTAAGCCCTTAATTTGTCCACTTCTTTGGTTGGAAGATGAAAAAAAGTAAAGAGGCTGGGAAGGGTGCTTGGTTTTAATACACCACTCTGCTAAATGCAAATGCAGATCATTTCTAAAGAATAAGATTATGGGGGCATGAAAATCCCAGCTCCTGACTGAAAATGAAAATGCTAATGTCTCCAGCTTTGAAAAATATGACTTCCTTCTCTAATTTCCCACTTCATCCTATAACCAGTGCTCTTTCTTAATGTGTCATCTTTTCCAAGCAAAAGAAAGCCTAAGAAGTATGTGAGCATGTTTTTGGCTGGAAGAGATTAATATGTGTGGTGATTTATTGAAAAGATACATACTGCTTAGTACTTTTCTCTTTTTTATCATATTATTTTTCTAAGTTTGTGGTTAAAAGTTAATGCCCAAGTTTGGTCCTTTCAAGAAAAAGAATCAGAAATTCAGTTTTAAGGATTTTGCAATTCCACTTATATAGAGGTTTTATGTTGTGAGTAGCAAATGGTTATCCTTAGAATGTAAATTATATGTGTGTATAATATATATATATATATACACACACACACACAAACACACACACACAGAGGCTAGTATTCATTCAATAAAAAAATGTTTCCTAATCACCTAGATGTCACGCACCCACCTGGGTTTGGCACTTATTATAAGGCATGCAAGTTTCTTGGTCTCACAAATTCTATACTCTGAAGATGGAGAAGCAATAAACAAGTAAGTTAATTGAAAAAATAGACATGATTAATGTTATGGAGGCAATAGCATGTTGTGATGGGAAAATAAGGCACAAGTTTGGGGGTAGCTACTTAAATGAGGTAATTAAAGAACACCCTTCAGAAGAACTGATATTTCTAGTGGGACTTGAGGACAGACACCGAGAATCAAGCATGAGAGGAGCTTGGATAAGGCTTCAAGGGAACGTCACAAATTGACAAAGCGGCCTCCAGGAAAAGGTTTTGTTTGACAAGCTTGTGGTAGGCAGAACTCTAAGGTGGCCCACAGCCAAGACTTCCTGTCGCCTGTCTATTCCTGGATACTGCTGGAAAGAGATTTTTCAGATTTAATGAAAGTTCCCGGTCATTTCAACTTAAAATGCAGAAATCATCTGGGTGGGCCTGACATCATCTGTTGAGTCCTTTAAAGGCAGAGTTTTCTGTGGCTAGTGGGAGAAGTCAGAGGGATGAGTTTTGCTGGCCTTGAGGAAGAAAGCAAACAGGCAACTTCTGAACTGTTGGTAAACAGGGAAAGGCCTCTGAAAGCTGAGAATGACTCCTTGCCCACGATGAAGATGAAAATAAGGAGGAAAACTGGTCCTACTACCACACGCACACACACACACAAACCCACACAAATCAATTCTTCCAACAACCAGTGAGCTTGGAAAATGACGAATAGCTTCAGATGAGGTTTGTGTGTCTGATAGACACTCTGACTTAAGCCCGTGAGATCTGAACAGAAGATCCAGCTAAACCGTGCCTGGGCTCCTAACGCGTGGAGAATGTGTAATAATAAGTGTATAGTGTTTTAATCCACTAAGTGTGTGGTGATTTGTTACAAGAGTAATAGAAAGACTACTAAAGCTGTAGAGACCTATCAGGAGGCTGCTGTGACTGGTGCTTCCTGAGCACAGAGGTATAACCTGTACTCAGGAAGTATTGGTTGGGCTACATAACTCTGTTAAGTATTATATGTATGTAACCTAATATTTAAAACAATTTTTCATCCTAAACATATCAGGCCTTGTGGTGTGTAATGTCCATTATCAGACATTGAAGATACAAATATGGTAAAAGCATGGTCACTAGCATGGAAACATTTACAGTCAAGGAGAGCAGAATACTCACACACACACTCACACAATTTTAATTGGTAGAAATATTGATTAGGAGCCATGTGTGTTCAGAGGAGTAGTGGAGAAATTCAGTAATGTGTCCTAGAGAAGTAAGATAAGGACTGGGCCTTGAAAAGTGAGTTGAAGTGGTTCAGACAGAAGTTTCTTCTGCCTGATAGAAATATAACAGGAAATACACAGCACCATCTTTTGAATACTCTCACCAACAACAACAAAAAGGCACAACTATGGTCAAAATATAAGGGCTATCAGTATGCCAGAAATAAAGAAGATGGAAGAACACATTAAATGACGTGAGAACACATTTAGACACATGCAGAATGTGAAAATTTTCCAGGACAAATGAGGCTGATAACAACAACAACAAAAAAGAATAGGAATAGATTTTGAAGATATACTGACATGGTTTGGCTGTGTCCCCACCCAAAATCTCATCTTGAATTGTAATCCCTATAATCTCCATAATCCGCACATGTCAAGGGCAGGACCAGGTGAAGGTACTGGATCATGGGGTGGTTTCTCCCATGCTGTTCTCGGGATACTGAGTGAGTCTCATGAGATATGATGGTTTTATAAGCATCTGGCATCTCCACTGCTTGCAGTCACTCTGTCCTGCTGCCCTGTGAAGAAGATGCCTGCTTCTCCTTTGCCTTCCGCCATTATTATAAATTTCCTCAGGCCTCCCCAGCCACACAGAACTGTGAGTCAATTAAACCTCTTTCCTTTATAAATTGCCCACTCTCAGATATTTCTTCATAACAGTGTGAGAACAAACTAATACATATACCATTGCAAAATAGGCCTTGTTGACATCATAATTCAAAATATCATTGTCCAAAGTTATTTTTAAGGTAATTGTAGAAAAATAAAAGCAGAATAGCTGTTAAATGATACTGAGAGGCCATTTTTAATTTTGATGTGTAAAATGATCTTTAAAATATCATTATCTGTTAAAGACACTGTTGTAGTTTGTTTGGGCTGCTATAAAAAACTACCATAAACTGGGTGGTTTGCAAACAACAGAAATCCATTTCTCTCACAATTCTGAAGATTAGGTGCCAGCAGATTTGTTTTCTCATGAGGGTCTGCTTCCCTGTTTATGGATAGCCATCTTTTCACCATGTCCTGTGAACCCCGAATATCTGAGACAGATCTCTGTCAATTTAGAAAGTTAATTTTGCCAAAGTTAAAGACATGCACCTGTGACACAGCCTCAGGAGATCCTGAAGACATGTGCCTAGGGTGGTCTGAGCACAGCTTGATTTTATACATTTTAGGGAGACAGGAGACATCAGTCAGTATATGTAAAATGAACATTATTTTGGTCCAGGAAGGCAGGACAACTCAAAGCAAAGGTGGGACAACTCAAAGTGGGGAAGGGGCTTGTGGGTCATAGGTAGATAAGGGAAAAATAGTTGCATTCTTTTGAGTTTCTGATTAGCCTTTCCAAAGGAGGGAAGCAGATAGGCACTTTTTTTCAGTGAGCAGAGGGATGACTTGGAATAGAATAGGAAAAGTAATGCTGGGAACTTGCCCAAGCAGTTCCCAAATTGACTTTTCCCTTTAGCTTAGTTTTGGGGCCCCAAGATTTACATAAATTTGGGGGCTCCAAGATTTGTTTTCCTTTCATAGTCCTCACATGGTAGAAGAGTGAGACCTCCCAGCTTCCAGAACTGTGAGAAATAGATTTCTGTTGTTATGATCCACCCATTCTATGGTAGTTTATTTTAGAAGCCCAAAGTAGAAGAGTGTCTTTATCAGATAACAGTTTAAAGATTGTCTTATCATCAATTTTGGTGAATCTTTAATAGTCAAAAAGCTTCCACTAGTATACAATCTATATTTTGATTCTTAGACTATTAATATTAGTATTATTTTGTGGTTTACCTATCCACAGATTTTTATTTTTATGTATTGCATAAAAATTAACACGATAAATTTTTTGACCTTAAGCATGCTACATTAGGTCTATTCCTCAGCTTCCTCCTCTATAATATGTGAATACTGTTATCTATCCCACTGTATTACTGTGAAGAACAAGCAAATTAATGAGTGTTAAATCCTTAATGTGATTCTTGCTACATAAACTGTCAACAAATCTTAGCTATTATTATATATTCTATTGTAAATAATAGAAAACGTGTGCATCTTCAATTACGTACAGTTATGTTTTGAATGACTGTCTTCCCTACTGGACAGAAAATTCTTAGAGAAATGTTCATATTGTTTAAGTAATTTTAGAATCTCCTGGACTAGCACAGCCACTGGCACAAAAGAAACTCAAAAATGACACAGGAACTGTCTCTCGGCCTCTTTGACCAATGTGCTGCCGGGGTGTGCCATCTTCTCGGCCCAACGTGCTCAGCCCCTGTGGGAAGGAGCATGTGAGCTAGCAAGTGCAGGATCCTTCCAGCCACTCTAGGTACCAACACAGGAACAATCTCCATGTGGGGCCCGTGGCCAGACCAGGCATGTCACCTTGAGGGGAACACGATGGCACCTTGGCAAGGGTGCCCGCGACCTCAAAGCCCTAGGCGGGTATTCATGAGCCAATTACCTCTTTTAGTTATGCCTTCCACAGCCTGATGGACTGCAGCATGTTCGCAGCTCAGTCGGCCCCTGGCTCCTTTCCTGGTGAGGGCAAAAGGCCAGTGTGACTGCCATTCTTGGTACCTGCACTCTGTGAGTTGCGAGCTCTTGTCCAGTGTCCAAGAAGAATGAGAACATGCTGACAATCAAAGAGTGAGCAAGGCGGGGAGTTTTATTGAGTGACAAAACAGCTTTCCTCAGAGAGGGGATACAGGAGGATCTCCTACTAAAGGCGGGAAAGTCCCCCACAATGTGGCTGATTCCAGGGCTTTTATGGGCTCACAACTGGGGAGGAGCAGGCTGTAGGTAATATTGGAAAAGGCAACATTCAATTGGTTAAAAGGTATTATTCAGACAGAATCAACTGGGAAAGGGCAGGCAAACAGGAACAGAAGTTTTCACTCTGAGTAGCTGCTTTGATCTGGGACCAGCAGTCCAGTCTTTCAGACTTCAGTCTGTTTTTTGTCTTGAAGGTGGGGTTTCACCAGGGACCCTCTCCTATCTGCCTAGGCATTTGACTGTCTCCTGTCACTATCAAAATGACCATTTACTGAGTCAATGAATGGTTTAGAGACTAAATTGCTCATGGTATGAGATTGTATGACTTAATGGAAAGTCATCTTTCATTTGCTATGAATCCATACCCAGTATTATATATTGATATAAAATTAGTATTATATTTAATCAATTAAAATTGGGGCTTAAAAATTTAAGAGTAGTTTTCTAAACTTTGATTTTGTTTAAAGATTATAAACAACTAAAAATGAAAATAACTGCATTTCACTGAAATTTTTTATTATGCAATTTGATGACAATCTGCAAGACATTTAAATAGTTGTGTTCAATGTGTATTTTATATTTTTGGTGGGTATTTATATTTTTATCATTAAATAAATAAGAAGCAACAATAAGATATCATTAATGTCAAATTTATTGTAAACAGACATTATTATACACAAAAAAATGAGAAGTTGAAATGTCTATGTCTAAGACTCTGCATTCATTTTTTTTCAGGCTCTTCCCTTGGCCTATTGTATTCTAAGTATGTAACTTTTCATGAGACTATAAACTAAAAACAAAACATTTTTTATGAACAAAGAGATGTTATTATTTACTTTACCAAATGTGTGCTTCTTTTATCACTTATGATTATTAAGTACTCTTTTAACATTTGTTCATTTTGTTGACATTACAAATACATTGTTAAACCAAACACTATCTTATAAAGGGCAATCTTTCATATTGTTATGCCTTCAAATTAATGCTATGTCTCATATGTAAAATATTTACGTATAATGTACAAAACTAAGTACTTTCATTTTTAGTGTTACCTGCATTATAGAAGCCATTTATATAACATGACACAGTAATGTATGTTTACAAAGTGAAGATCTGCCAAATATTTATGTCACATTTACAGGGTTATCTGACTATGTAATGGAAAAACCCTGTCATAGCACATAATACCAGTGCTAGTTTCACTTTGCTGTGAGGACCCAATTTCTGAATCTCCTGATTTATGTAAGCTTAAATATCTCAGCTTAACACTAACCTGATATAACTTTGTTACATTTAAATTTATATGCATGTTATCTTCGTGGGGGTATATGTGTGTGAATACACAGGTGTGTGCTTGCATTTGTAGGAGACCCATGATGCATACACAGCTGTGCACACCCATGCAAATCCATGTGTGGATTATCACCAGCAATTGCAGGGAAGATGATCTTATAAGAGTACTTGGATCCAAAGGTAGGTATGAAAGCTAAAATAACACGATTTTAAGAGAAGAATACCCTTATATGAGGTTTTTACATATGGAACAGATTAATTTTAGTAAGTTGGCAACAAATATATTCTTGGAATCGACTGTCAATCTACCAAATGTTTATTAGTTTCATTAGACTTTGGTTTCAATTAGGATGCTTTGAGGGGGGTACAGAACCATACCACCCCCCCAAAACTCAATTTTCTATCAAATATTTCAATATCTTCAGAAATTTGAACATTAATTCTAAAACTGTATTTCAGTTATTGAATATGCCCTTGAATTAGAAATGTAATTTGTGAATCAGAGCCATGTGCTTCATTTTCCATCTAGTCACCAGCAAAGTGATAAAGAATTATAAAATTATAAGAAATCAATTTTTTCTTAAGCAAATGTGTCATCATTTAAGTTTCTAAATGCAAATATGAACACAGCCTGGTAGGTAAAAATGCATTAGTATTAAGATTTTTATTTCAAATAACTTGCTTGTAGAACTGAAAAGTAAAATCTATATTGTTATTCTGAAAAAGTAATAAAATTAGGCAACTTTTTAAAAAAATGAAATTTGAACAAAAGTAGACTAAAGACCAGATTTTTTGATAAGGACATTGCTTATGTAGTTTATTTCAACAAACATAGCCTGAGAGCCTACTACAGTTAAAACTTCTCAAGTGGTGTCCAATCCAGGAGAGCACTTTATTACAGAACTGAAGGAGAGAAAGAGAGTTTGGGGAGACTGAAATGGTCAAAAACTCACATACTCCTGGGGACTAAGAAGTGATCTTGAAAACCAGTAGAGCATCAATTCCTAACTTTTGATGTGTTTCAAAACCCTCCAGGGGACTTATACCAATAGAGAGGCCCCAGCCCTATCCACTTTAAGGAGTATGGGACTAGGTTCTTTATTAGTTCTCCAAGTGATTTTGTTACACAACAACTTTGAAGAATGAATTCATTGGAGTGCATGTTCCCCATAAGAACATGGAGCAGAAATACCAGCATGAGAGTCTAAGAAGTGATTGGGTGGTTGACAGAGCACAATCAGCAATCCAGACAGGTCTTTAGACATGGGTGTCAGTAAATATTAGAGAAAGAGGAAGGATGCAATGGCAAAGTAGTCTAGTCAAAGATCAGGGAAGATATGGTAAAAAGAAAAGAAGGAGTCAAGACAGAGAATGGTCTAAGTACTAGAAAAGCTAAGGAGATCAGATCCACAGTCCCATTGCAAAAGCTAACTTGAGAAAGAAGGCAATTTCTTCCATTGAGGAAGAACAAGAAGAGGATAAATAAAGACAGCAAGTTTGAGAAGGCAGGTAGAGAATATTAAGATAATTGTGTAAATTATTTTTCTCATCTGCTGAAGGTGAAAGTAGAAGTGCGTCAATTGTCAAGAGACAGTAGGAGCAGAATATGATTGTATGTGCAAGAAGTTGCAACAAGAATAGTGAAAACAATATAAAAATTTGAGGGATCCTATTCTTTGTGATAGTGAAAAAATTACATTAAACATTTTATGCCATGTCTAAAATTTACTGAAATGGAAGGGACACTCAATAAATTTAGGTTTGTTCTCAGTTATAAAGAATTGAAATTTAAACTTTTCATCCTGATTGTATTTTTGGAGTCATCATTTGAGATTTGTTCTCAGATAATTAACTCTTACTGTTGTTGGATGCCAACCCTATGGTTTTATGCATAAGTTTCATAAAATGAGCAAGAAAAGGAAGTATTGGTTAGAATTTGTACATTAAGTTCAAGAAAATAGGAATAATAGAGATAAGAGTTAAGGAATAACATATATATATATATATATATATATCTACACACACATATATATTCCTTATTTCATATTACTTAATGGCAGTTGACCATCAAAGCTGATATAAGCATTTTATTTGCTTAGGTCTCACCTGGGGAGAGGAAGAGATGGAAATTTCAATAATCAGCTTTGGAGTCTCAAAATGAGGATTTCCATATAAAGGAAAATTTTCATCAAAATGAGAGTTTCCCAGTTTCTTTGAGAAAATAATAGTTTTTCAATATTGTTTGCCTGTTACTTTAACATAAGAAAAGCTGGGATAGAATTCTGCTCCATGGTAGTGGAAGAGAGAACTCAGGTTTTGATATGAACATGAAGTAATGTGGAAATCTCCAACTTCAAGTCCCAGGGAACAATGTGGAGAAAAAAACGACAGAAAATGGAAACAGGAGTAAAAAGGGCATAAGTATGTGAACAGAAGAATGAAACTTCTGTGTTCTTCATTCTCAGGCTGGAATTTTAGAGTTGGACTGAGAAAGTTTAAAGGGAAACCAAAAAGCAAAGCAGAATTTCTCATTTGGGAATCTACGAGGTGTCTGCTTTACACGATTCTCTGTTTATTAACAGATAAAGCAAAATTTCAGTAAAATTGACAGCTCTATATAATCGGGCAGATGCAGTGCATATGATTATTTCCTAATACACACACACTCTTGAGTGGCACAGAGAAGTCCAAAGGCCACAAATGTCCTGGGGTAATAGCTGGGCTTGTGAGTTTAGAAGGGGGCCAGGAGATAGAGCAACCAGCTTGAAATGATTCTGTCGAAAAGGTACACAGCAGCACAGCAGAAGCCCAAAAGAATCACAATAGAACTTAGAACTAGAATTTATTCTGTCCAGAATTAAGATGGGGCTAATATTGACTAATATTAGTATTAATTAAGATGGAGCTAATACTGACTAATTGGGGTAACTAATGAGTTCTAACCAAATACTCAGTAAATACTTGTTGGTTATGTACTATGTACCATGAATTATTCTAAAATTGGGGATACAGCAATAAACAAATCAAAGTCTTCCTCCAACCATGGAACTTACATGCCAGTGGTAGGAAACAGACAGTTTACATTATTGTGTATGTGTTACTAAACTTTTATAAGAAAAAGTGATGACTGAGGAGTGGAGCTTTCAATCTAACAAGAAAGACATCTGCAATAATGTTACATTTGACTGTATACTTTCAGGAGATAAGAAGATAAGAAAGTCACAATGGTAACTGGGACAAAATCATTTTAGGCAGAGAAAAAAGCAAAATCTCTTAGACAATAACTTCTTGGCCTACTGGAGGAGTAGCAGGAGACTTAATGTGCCCAGAGATTAGACAGATTATGAGGGGAAGTGGTGAGAACTGAAGTCAGAAATATATCAGAGGACCAGATGGTGCAAGCCTCTGTAGGCGTCTGTAAGGGTATTAGCTTCTATGCTGGAGTGAGGTGGGAAACCATTAAAGGATTTTGATCAGAAGAGTGGTGTAAATTTACATACATTTTAAAACAATCACTCTGGCTACTCTGTTAAGAATAACCTGTGGTGACAGTGGAAATAAGAAGACTGGTCATACTGCAATTATTAGTCAATAGATGACGGTGGCTTGGATCACATTGGTAGGGGTAGAGGTAGTGAGAAGCTATCAGAGTTTTGACAAATTTTAGTAGTAAAGCCAACTGGATTTGATGACAGATTGGATGTGATGTGTAAGGAAAAGGCAGAAATCAATATGACTCCAATGTTTTTGGCACAAGCAACCGGGGAAGTATCTTAGTTCATTTTATGTTGCTGTAACATAATATCCAAGACTGGGTAATTTATAGTGAACAAAAATATTATTTTTCAAGGCTATAGAGGCTGGGAAGTCCAAGATTGAAGGACCCACATATACTGAGAGCGTTTTTGCTGTGTCATCCCATGGCAGAAAGCAGAAGGGCAAGAGAACAGGTGCGCATGAGAGAGAAAGAAGGGAAAGAAAGTGGGGCAGACTCATCCTTTTATCAGGAATCTATTTCTATGATAACTAACCCTCTCTAACAATAATGGCATTACTCCATTCATGAGGGCAGAACCCTCATGATTCAATTACCTCTTAAAGCTCCCACCTCTCAAGACTGTTACATTGGAGACAACGTTTCCGACACATGACCTTTGGGAACCATATTCAATCCATAGCAGGGAGATTATGATAGGAATATATTTCAGAGAGGGTGAGTGGATGTAGGGGAAGTAAGAGTTTACAGTGTATATTTATCCTTTGATATCAGTAGCTACATATTCGTCATTTGACACCAAAAAGAGGCAAAGCTAAGAATTGTACAAGGGATATTTTGATGAAGTTGGAAGGAGCCAGAATATATATAAGGATGTATTGTAGATTTGATGGCCTAATTTGTCTCAAACATACAAAGTGAAATAGATATGTCTCCCTGATTTACTCAGATACTGTTTGATAGGCGCATAAGAGGTGTGGAAAATTAAAACAGTGGACATGTAGATATCCATAAGGTATTATACATTACATAGTATATATCCATATACCATTTAATAGTCTAAATAAATATTGGAGTAGACTGCATTTACCTTTAATGCCTTTGTAGGAACTTTTAGAAGTCACATGTTACATTCCGTTCTGCAAAATAAAATTTAGCTTATGTATTTTCTATAACAGACCTCATCTTTCTTTTGTACTTCCACATCAATAGATAGTAGGGAAAACTCACATTTTTTTATATTAGCAAAATGTTCCTATGTTATTGTATCTGCTTTCTGTTAGTTAGTAAATTAAGCCAAAGGGAAAGCCAGTATTTTTACTTTGACTAGCTAGAAATTATAAAATACTAGTAAAACCTGCTACTCAATATAAGAACATTTTTCTTGTTGCTAGTTCATGAATATACGGTGATAATACTGACAAGATTGAGAAGGACTAAAAGAGGAAAAGGAAGAGTGAAAGAATAGAAAAATAAAGCAAGATGGTAGGTTTCTTAGAATAAATTATTTTCATCTTCCATACATGCGTGAATGTTTATTGAGAATGAACCATTTACAGTACAGATACTCAAATATTATGATAAATAAACTAGAGCCATTTCCTGCTTTCTTAGCACTGAGTTATTTTGCCAGTAAATACTAAGGTAAATACTAAGGAGGTAAATAAAGAATTATATAGAGATGATTATTATGAAAATGTAATTTAGTAAGGGTGATAGAGGAACTGTAAGGCAGAGAAGAAATTCTTTTAGATAAGATTGTTAGAATGTTTTTTTCTGAGGTAGTAGCATGTGTAAAAAGATGTCAGAAATAAGAAGAGAAACCCATAACCTATGACTTTATTCCTATTACAAATAAGTAAATAGATGGTAGAGATAGATAGATGATATACAGATATAAAAAAGTGATTAAATAAATTTTTCATCCATTATTTTATTGTCATTCAAAGACCATAAAAATTTACCTTCTCCATTATTATATTTTATATAAAGCTATATTATTAGTGATTTTTCTGAAATGAGTATCTTTCTTTAGTCATGAAGGAAAATATTTTCTAAAACTTGTTCATGATTAAGACAAATGCCAATTGTTTGAATTATAAACAAATAGATGTTAAATTAATAAAGGTTTTTAAAATTTTTTGATATAGCTTTGAATTCTGCTCATTAATTTAGTTAACAGTGAAAATTATTGAATTCATAAAAATTAGGTTGTATCTATGAATATTTATTTATTTGTTTAATCATTATTTATTTATGTTTAGCGATAAGGTCTCAGTCTATCATCTGGGTTGGCATGCAGGCACATGCCACCATACACAGCTAATTTTATGGAGATCAGGTCTTGCTATGTTGCCCAGGATGCTATGGAACTCAAGTTATTCTCCTGTCTTGGCCTCCTAAAGTGCTGGGATTACAGGTATGAGTCACTGCATTTATAATTATAACCTTTATTTACAATTTCGTTGTTCTAGGCTATGTTGGGGAAATACAGTGACAATGACAATAATTACTAAAAGTAAAGGGATTATACAAATCATTATCATAACTAAGACTTGATAGTCAAATAAGGCATTATTATTACACTGGGACAACAGGTAACAATTCTCAGTGTAGTTAACCTAAGAGGTAAGAGGGCATTCCTCAGTGTGGTCAGCCTAGCTAAAAGAGTATAGAAGTATTCAGATATGAGCAATTATTTTCAAAGAGATTTGTAGCTGAATCAATATATATTTTCTATCAGGTATTAAGTCACTATAATGGGAACCTGTCACAGTCTGAATAAAATCATATTATTGAAAATTCTATAAAATAACATAAATTGCTGTGAAATATTATCTTAGTCCACTTTGTGCTACTGTAACACAACACCACAGACTGGGAAATTGATAATGAACAGAAATGTATTAGCTCATGGTCTGGAGGCTGGGAAGTCCAAGATCAAGTGATTGGCATATGGTGAGAGCCTTCTTGCTGTGTCATTCCATGACAAAGGCAAAGGGAAAAGAGAAGGTGAGAGAGAGGCAAAAGCAGGCCAAATTCATCCTTTTATTAGGAATCCACTTCTTTGTTTGTTTGTTTGCTTTTTGAGACAGAGTTTCGCTCTGTTGCCCAGGTTGGAGTGAAGTGGTGCGATCTTGGCTCCCTGCAACCTCTGCCCTCTGGGTTCAAGTGATTCTCCTGCCTCAGTCTCCCAAGTAGCTGGCATTATAGGAGCCACCACCATGCCTGGCTAATTTTCATAATTTTAGTAAAGATCGTGGTTTCACCATCTTGGCCAGTCTGGCCTTGAACTCCTGACCTCAGGTGATCTACCCGCCTTGGGCTCCCAAAGTGCTAGGATTACAGGCGTAAGCCACCATGCCTGGCCTAAGGAATCCACTTCTGTGATAACTGCATTAATCCATTTGTGACAGCAGAGCCCTCATGGCGAGGCCATGAGGTCATATTGGCATGAATGAATGCCCATCTCTTAATGCGGTCACAGTGGAAATTAAACTTCAACATAAGTTTGGGAAGTGACATTCAAACCACAGCATTCTGTCCCTAGATCCTAAAAATGAATGTCCTTTTCATACAAATTCAGTTTTCCCCTTCCAATAGCCCCCCAAAGTATTAACTAGTTCTAGCATCAACTCAAAAGACCAGTCAAGTCCAAAGTTTCATCTAAAGCAGATAGGGGTGAGACCCAAGGCACAATTCATCCTGAAGCAAATTCCTCTCCTGCTGTGAGTCTGTGAAATTAAAACAAGTTATCTACTTGCAAAATACAATGATGGGACAGGCATAGGACAGATATTCCTATTCCAAAAGGGAATAATAGACAAAGAAAAGGAGGAAACAGGCCACAAGTAGGTCTAAAACACAAGAGGGTAAACAACATCAAAACTTAAGTCTCCACAGTAATTTTTCTTGACTCCATGTCCTGCGTCCTGGACACACTGGGGCAGGGGTTAGGATCCCATGACCTTGGATAGCCCCATGCCTATGGCTTTGCTATAGTCAGCCCATGCAGCAGTTCTGGAGTTGGAGTCATGTTCCTGTAACTTTTCCACGCTGATGTTGCACATGAGTAGCTCTAAAGTTTTAGGGACTCTGTTGCAGCTGCAATCCCAGAGTTCTTGGACATTGTCATAATCAGAGCTCTCTGTAGTGGCCCCAACCCTATAGTTCCTTTGGGTATTGCCCTAATTTGGGCTTTCTGTGGTGGCTCTGCCCTTGCAAAAAAGTCTCTGCCTGGGCCACTAAGGTTTTGGAGCATCCTTTGAAATCTAGGTGGAGGAAGCCATGCCACATAGCTCTTGCCTTCTGTGCACCTGCATAATTAGCACTATGTGCATGTCACCAAAGCTTATCCTTTGCACCCTCTGGAGCAATACACTGATCTGCATCTGTATTGGCTTGAGTCTTGTCTGGGACATTGAGGTACACTGCAGCAGAACGCAGAGAGCAGAGTTGTGAGGTGGCTCTGGGAATCCCTGAAAACTATTCTGCCTTCCCCTGAAACTATTCTGCTTCCTACAACTCTGGGCTTGTGATGACAGGGGAACTTTAAAAATCTCTAAAATGTGCAGGGTAATTATCTCATAGTTTTGATGACTAGCATCTGGCTTTATTCTATCTATACTAATTCCCTTATGAAAGAGTTGCTTGGTCACAACCTTGGTATTTTCTCCCAAACAGGGATTTTTATTGTTTAGATGGTGTATTAGTCCATTCCCATGTTACCAATAAAGATATACTTGAGGCTGGGTAATTTACAAAGGAAAGAGGTTTAATTGACACACAGTTCAGCATGTCTGGGGAGGCCTCAAGACACTTACAATCATGGCAGAAGGGGAAGCAAACATGTCCTTCTTCACATGGTGGCAGGAAGGAGAAGTGCCAAGCAAAAGGGGGAAGTGCTCCTTATGAAATCATCAGATCTCATGAGAACTCACTCATTATCACACAAATAGTACGAAGGTAAACACCCCTGTGATTCAATTACCTCCCACCACGTATCTCTCATGACACATGGGGATTATGGGAACTATAATTCGACATGAGATTTGGATGGGGACACAGCCAAACCATATCAGTTGGCCAGGCTGGGGAAGTTCCAAATTTTTACATTTTGCTTCCCCATTAATTGCAAATTCTGTTTTTAAATTTCTTCTTTCTTCTTGCATGTTACTATATACAGTTAAAATAAGTCATACAGCATGCTTACTGCTTTGCTACTTAGATATGTCTTCTGCCAGAAACCCTAGTTTATCACTCTTAAATTCTGTCTTCTATAAAGCCCTCAGGCATGAACACAATTCAGTTAAATTCTTTGCCACTTTATAAAAAAGGATGACTTTTACTCTATTTTCCAATACCTTGTTACTCATTTCCTTCTGAGATTTCATCAGAATTGTTTTTATCAAATAGAATAAATAAATATATATTTATATACTATATTATATAAAATTATATATCACATTATCAAATTTTTTTTATATATAGTTTTTTAGAGACAGGGTCTCACTGTGTCACTCAGGCTGGAGTGCAGTGGTGCAATCATAGCTCACTCTAACCTCAAACTCCTGGGCTCAAGTGATCTTCCTGCCTCAGCCTCCTAAAGTGCTGTGATTACAGGGGTGAACCACTGTGCCCAGCCTAACATTTATATTTCTACCAGTATTTTGATGATAGCAACTTAAGTGATCCCTAAGAACTTTCAGGCTTTTCCTATAGTTCTCTTCTGAGCCCTCATCAGAATCATCCTTAATGCTCCATTAATGGCAATCTAGGCTTTTTCTAGCCTGCTCTTCCAAATTCTTTTAGCTTCCACTCATTACCCAGTTTCATAGCCACTTCCACATTTTCAAGAATTTATTACAGTAGTTTCCTACTTCCTTTGTAACAATTTTCTGTATTTGTCCATTTTGTGCAGCTATAACAGAATACCATTGACCAGATCATTTATAGTGAACATAAATGTATTGCCTCATGGTTCTGAAGGCTGGGAAGTCCAAGCTCAAAGGGCTGGCATCTGGTGAGGGCCTGCTTGTTGTATCATCCCATGATGATGATGGAAGAGCAAAGAGAGGGTGACAGAGAGACAGAAGGGGGGCAAACTCTTCTTTTTATATTTAACCCACTCCTGCAATGAGGAACACATACCTGCAATAACAGCATTAATTCATTCCTAATCACCTCTTAAACGTTTCACCTCTTAATACTATTAGAATGGCAATTAAATATTAACATGAATTTTAGAGGAGACATTTAAATCATAGCATACGTATAAAATGGGAGTTACATGTCCTTGTATAAAAATGACCTTGCCTTTAAAATCTTTGAGACACAATTTACTTATTTGATTGTACTTGGATGTTGATTATTTATACTTTCTATGTGTAATTAACAATTTCTCTTCCAGAATTATTGCCAACTTCCAAAGAGCACACTTGTGTGTTTTAAACCTCTAAAATTATATTTGTTTTGTGTATAAATATTTTTTACTAGAAAAAACGTCCTGAAAAGTTTTAGCCTCTTTCACACCTTCTGAATGATAAAATAGAGATTCAGTAGATGTGTTGGAATATAGCTTTATATAATCAGCAGTCATTGTGTTTCTGGCTTATTATAAAAGTAAGGCTATTGCAGATGGACTAACATTATTTCTTAACCAAGCCAGATTGGGGAAAATGAAATTTGGCTGATGATCAGAACCAGTGAAAGAAGAATTTTTATTAATTAGGCCAGATGGAAACCAATAATAGTAATATTGTGGAAAAGAGTTAAATTGAATTAATAGTTGCTAATTAACATGACTCTAATGTTTCTGAGATTAGAATACTTTTAGTGTCTAAAAAGTTTACTTCTTGAAATGAAGTTCTTTCTGTGATTTTGCTGCTAGATTAATTTTCTTTGGTGTAATGATATCAAACCATTTAATTTCCTCAAATTTTGTGGCAGCCACAATGGAATGATTCCTTTAGTTTTAAAATACAATAAAAAATATGTATTAAGTATGTACTGGGTGCCAGGTAATTACTGCAAACAACACTAACTTAAATGTTCTCCAGGAGCTTAGAACTGTAGGTTACTGCAAATTTTAAGAGACAGAGAATTTAGACTATTTTTTAAAAAGTAATTGTTACTATTCATAATTATTTTTAATATAGAAACAATTGATCTATGTAGAATATATATATTATATATTAATTAACTCAATATATGGCTTGGTGTACACAGCAAAAGCACCTGTACAAGTCTAATTTGTTGTTCTGAAAGGTTTAAAGTTTCTCTCTTTCTTTTCCCTTCCCTCCCTTCCTTCCTTCCTTCCTTCCTTCCTTCCTTCCTTCTCTCCTCCCTTTTTAAACTACCTTTGCAAAAAATTGAAACAGAAAATTAAGACAGTGAAAGAAATCTGACCAAACCACCTCCATCTTGCTTTTAATCTACAAACTGTCCTTCATTTCTGGGCATAGGCCACATTAGTTTTGGGAGGAACATAGCCTATAGTTCAACAAACAAAATTGATAACAGCCCTTTCCCAAAACAAATCCCCTTCTTGGCTGGGGACTAGCCTGCCTTTTTAAGACTGACAAATTAGCTGCAAGACTAGAAATTATGGTTTGAAGTCAGGCAGTTGGAGCCTGCAAGATTCTGAACCTCCCCAATTGCTCCTGGGGATAACACCACTGTTGTAAAACCTGAGACCAGTGTTCGAGATATCTCGCAGATCCCGTGTTTGGGAGCATCAGCTGACACCACCTGAATGGTAATCTGGCTCAACCAGTTCTGTGATCCCACCAGGAACAAAATACAGCAAGAAAAACCCACTCTGAAGCCCTATAATTTCATCTCCAACCTGACTAATCGGCACTCCCCACTTCCTGACCCCCTACCCACCAAATTATCCTGAAAAAACCCAATTCCCAAATTTTGGGGGAGACTGATTGGAGTAATAATAAAACTCTGACCTCCATACAGCTGGCTGTGTGTGAATTAAACTCTTTTTCTATTGCAATTCCCTTCTTTTTTTTTTGAGACAGAGTCTCCCTCTGTTGCCCATGCTGGAGTGCAGTGACCCGATCTCGGCTCACTGCAAGCTCCGCCTCCCGGGTTCACGCCATTCTCCTGCCTCAGCCTCTCTAGTAGCTGGGACTACAGGCGCCCGCCACCACGCCCAGCTAGTTTTGTTTTTGTATTTTTAGTAGAGACGGGGTTTCACCGTGTTAGCCAGGATGGTCTCGATCTCCTGACCTCGTGATCCTCCCACCTCGTCCTCCCAAAAGTGCTGAGATTACAGGCGTGAGTCACCATGCCCGGCCTGCAATTCCCTTCTTAATAAATCAGCTCTGTCTGGACAGCTGGGAGGGAGAGTATGTTGGGCAATTAAACTTCCTTCCTCCCTCCCTTCTTTCCTTTCTTCCTCCCTCACTCCTTTCCTTTCTCCCTTCCTATCTTCCTTCTTTCCCTTTTTCCTCCTTTTTCTTTCCTTCTTTCTTTTCTCTTTCTATTCATTTATTTTTTCTAAAGAAAATCGAGTGTCTGCAGAATGAAAAAAAGATTTCTTGAAATACTGGCAATAAGGGTCCTATTTGCATGAAAACTACAGGTCACACAAGAGGAATTCTAATGGTAATTTTAGAATTCGTGGTTGAGTCCTCTGTTATCAGGAAGAAGGTGTTTTAGCCAAAAGGGAAGTTGATTACTGTTACTCTAGTTCTGAGAAGATTTATCTGGAGGTGAAAGAAGATGGGAGATACAATGCATTCTGAGGCAGATGTGGGAGTAGGAATGGATATCTAGTAATATACAAGCTGGTGCTACCCTAACAGAGGCAGCTGGAGAATGAAATAATCTTCGAGAGCCAAACATGTATATTCACTCAAAGACCAGACCATCCGAGGTGAGCTGGAAACCTAGTTTAAAAAAGAAATTGTTGTCCTCATTAGTCAAACCAACCATTCCTTGCTGTAGGTTGTCTCTTCAGTTTGTTGATTGTATCCTTTGCTGTGCAGAAGCTTTTCAACTTGATGTAATCCAATTTGTATATTTTTGCTTTGGTTCCCTGTGCTTATGGGGTATTACTCCAAGAAATTTTTGCCTAAACCAATGCCCTGCAGTGTTTCCACAGTGTTTTATTTTAGTAGTTTCATAGTTTAAGTTCTCAGATTTAAGTCTTTGTTCTTGATTTTTGTTTATATAGAAAGATAGAGGTCAGTTTCATCATTCTGCATATGGATATTGAGCTTTCCCAGCACCATTTATTAAAGACATTTTTCCCTAGGGTATGGTCTTGGCACCTTTGTTGAAAATGAGTTCATTGAAGGTGTGTGGATTTGTTTCTGAGTTCTGTATTCTGTTCCATTGGTGAATATGTCTGTTTTTCTTGAGACGGAGTCTCTCTCTGTTGCCCAGGCTGGAGTGCAGTGGCACGATCTTGGCTCACTGCAACCTCTGCCTCCCAGGTTCAAGTGATTCTCCTGCCTCAGCCCCCTGAGTAGCTGAGATTACAGGTGTGCACCACCACGCCTGGCTAATTTTTGTATTTTTAGTAGAGACAGGGTTTCACCATGTTGGACAGGCTGGTCTCGAACTCCTGACCTTGTGATCCACCTGCCTTGGTCTCCCAAAGTGCTGGGATTACAGGTGTGAGCCACTGTGCCTGGTCAATATGTCTGTTTTTATGCCAGTGTCATGTTGATTTGGTTACAATAGCTCTGTAGTATAATTTGAAGTCAGATAATGTGATTCTTCCAGTTTTGCTATTTTTGATTAGGATAGCTTTGGTTATGCTGGAGAGAGAGAGAGAGAGAGAGTGTGTGTGTGTGCGTGTGTGTGTGTGTGTGATTCCATATAAACTTAAGACTTGTTTTTTCTGTTTCTGTGAAAAATGTCATTGGTATTTTGTTAGGGATTGCACTGAATCTGCAGGTTGCTTTGGGTAGTATAGACATTTTAACAATACTGATTCTTCCAATACATGAACATGGAATCTTTTTCAAATTTTTGATGTTCTCTTCAATTTATTTCATCAGTGTTTTATTGTTTTCATCACAGAGTTCTTTCACTTCTTTGGTAAAGTTAATTCCATTACAGAGTTGTTTCACTTCTTTGGTAAAGTTAATTCCTAGGTATTTAATTTTATTTGTTGCTATTGTAAATGGGATTACATTTTTATTTCTTTTTCTGATAGTTCACTGTTAACATATAGAAATACTACTGATTTTTGGTTGTTGATTTTGTAGTCTGCAACTTTACTGAATTTGCTTATCAGTTCTAATAGTTTTCATATAGAGTCATTAGGTTTTTCCAAATATAAAGATCATATCATCTGCAAACAAAGATACTTTGATTTCTTCCTTTCCAATTTGGATGCCTTCTATTTCTTTCTCTTTTCTGATTGCTCTAGCAAGGACTTTCAGTACTATGTTGAATAACAGTGGTGAAACTGGGCATCCTTGTTGTGTTCCAGATCTTAGAGGAAAGGCTTGCAGTTTTTCCTCATTCAGTATGATATCAGCTATAGGTCTCTCATATACGGCTTTTAGTATGTTGAGATATGTTCCTTTTATACCAAATTTTTTGAGTTTTGTTTCCATGAAAAGATGTTGAATTTTGTCAAGTGCTTTTTCAGCATCAATTGAAATGATCATACGGTTTTTATCCTTCATTCTGTTGATATGATATATCACATTGATTGATTTGCATATAGTGAACCATCCTTGCATCCCTGGGATGAATCCTGCTTGGTCATGATTAATGATCTTTTCAATATCTTGTTGAATTCAGTTTGCTAGTATTTTGTTTAAGATTTTTACATCAATATTCATCCAAGATATTAGCAGGTAGTTTTCTTTTTCTTTTCTTTTTTTTCTTTTTTTGGGTGTGTATTTGTCTGGTTTTGGTATCAGGTTAATACTGGCCTTGTAAAATGAATTTTGAAGCATTCCCTCTTGTTCTGTTTTTCAGAATATCTTGAGTATGATTGGTATTAGTTCTTTGTTGAAAATTTGGTAGAATTCAGCAGCAAAGCCATTGGGTCCTGGGCTTTTCTTTACTGGGAAACATTTTATTTATTACAACTTTGATATGGCTAGTTGTTATTGGTCTGTTCAAGTTTTGGATTTCTTCCTATTTCAATCTTGTAAGATTTTCTGTGTCTCGAAATTTGTTCATTTATTCTATATCTTTCCATTTTTGGCATACAGTTGCTCATAGTAGCCACTAATAATCCTTTGAATTTCTGCAGTATCAGTTGTAATGTCTCCTTTTTCATCTTTGATTTTATTTATTTGGATCTTCTCTTTTTTTCCTTAGTCTTTGTAAAGATTTTTTCAATTTTGTTTAACTTAAAAAAAAACAAACTTTTGTCTGATTGATCTTTTATATTATTTTCTTCCTTTCAATTTCATTTATTTCTGCTCTGATCTTTATTATTTCTTTTCTTCTACTAAATTTTGATTTGGGCTGGGTGCAGTATCGCACACCTTTAACCTCAGCACTTTGGGAGGCCAATGCTGGAGTATGACTTGAGCTGAGGAGTTTGAGACCAGCCTGGCCAACACAGGGAGACCCTGTTTCTACCAAAAAAAAAACCAAAAAACAAAAAACAGCTGGACATGTTTGAACACACCTGTTGTCCCAGCTACTTGGGAGGCTGAGGCCCACTTGAGACTAGGATATCAAGGCTTCAGTGAGCCGTAATTAGACCACTGCATTCCAGCCTGTGCGACAGAGTGAGCCTCTATCTCAAAAAAAAAAAAAAAAAAAAAATGTGTTTGGTTTGCTCTTGCCATTCTACTTTTTAAAGATGTATTGTTCTATTGGTCTATATCTCTGTTTTGCTATCAGTACCATGCTGTTTTGGTTACTGTAGCCTTGTAGTATAGTTTGAAGTCAGGCAGCGTGATGCCTCCAGCTTTGTTCTTTTGGCTTAGGATTGTCTTGGCAATGCAGGCTCTTTTTTGGTTCCATATGAATTTTAAATGAGTTTTTTCCAATTCTGCGAAGAAAGTCATTGGTACCTTGATGAAGATGGCATTGAATCTATAAATTACCTTGGGCTCTATGGCCATTTTCACAATATTGATTCTTTCTATCCATGAGCATGGAATGTTCTTCCATTTGTTTGTGTCCTCTTTTATTTCATTGACCAATGGTTTGTAGTTCTCCTTGAAGAGGTCCTTCACATCCCTTATAAGTTGGATTCCTAGGTATTTTATTCTCTTTTAAGCAATTGTGAATGGGAGTTAACTCATGATTTGGCTCTCTGTTTGTCTGTTATTGGTGTATAGGAATGCTTGCTATTTTTGCACATTGATTTTGTATCCTGAGACTTTGCTGAAGTTGCTTATCAGCTTAAGATTTTGAGCTGAGACAATGGGGTTTTCTAAATATACAATCATGTCATCTGCAAACAGGGACAATTTGACTTCCTCTTTTCCTAATTGAATACCCTTTATTTCTTTCTGCCCTAGCCAGAACTTTCAACACCATGTTGAATAGGAGTGGTGAGAGAGGGCATCCCTGTCTTGTGCCAGTTTTCAAAGGGAATGCTTCCAGTTTTTGCCCATTCAGTATGATATTGGCTGTGGGTTAGTCATAAATAGCTCTTACTATTTTGAGATACATCCCATCAATACCTAATTGATTGAGAGTTTTTAGCACAAACGGCTGTTGAATTTTGTCAAAGGCCTTTTCTGCATTTATTGAGATAATCATGTGGTTTTTGTCTTTGGTTCTGTTTATGATGGATTACGTTCATTGATTTGCATATATTGAACCAGCCTTGCATCCCAGGGATGAAGCCAACTTGATCGTGGTGGATAAGCTTTTTGATGTGCTGCAGGATTTGGTTTGCCAGTATTTTCTTGAGGATTTTTGTATCAATACCACAAATCTACAACCATCAGATCTTTGACAAACCTGACAAAAACAAGAAATGGCAAAAGGATTCCCAACTTAATAAATGGTGCTGGGAAAACTGGCTAGCCATATGTAGAAAGCTGAAACTGGACCCCTTCCTTACACCTTACAGAAAAATTAATTCAAGATGGATTAAAGACTTAAATATTCGACCTAAAATCATAAAAACCCTAGAAGAAAACCTAGGCAATACCATTCAGGATGTAGGCATGGGTAAGGACTTCATGTCTAAAACACCAAAAGCAATGGCAACAAAAGCCAAAATTGACAAATGGGATCTAATTAAACTAAAGAGCTTTGGCACAGCAAAAGAAACCACCATCACAGTGAACAGGCAACCTACAGAATGGGAGAAAATTTTTACAATCTACACATCTGACAGAGGGCTAATATCCAGAATCTACAAAGAACTTAAACAAATTTACAAGAAAAAATCAAACAATCCCATCAAAAAGTGGGCAAAGGATATGAACAGACACTTCTCAAAAGAAGACATTTATGCAGCTAAAAGACACATGAAAAAATGCTCATCATCACTGGCCATCAGAGAAATGCAAATCAAAACTACAAGGAGATACCATCTCACACCAGTTAGAATGGTGATCATTAAAAAGTCAGGAAACAACAGGTGCTGGAGAGGATGTGGAGAAATAGGAACACTTTGACACTGTTGTTGGGACTGTAAACTAGTTCAACCATTGTGGAAGTTAGTGTGGCGATTCCTCAAAGATCTAGAACTAGAAATACCATTTGACCCAGCCATCCCTTTACTGGGTATATACCCAAAGGATTATAAATCATGCTGCTATAAAGACACATGCACACGTATGTTTATTGTGGCACTATTCAGAGTAGCAAAGACCTGGAACCAACCCAAATGTCTATCAATGATAGAGACTGGATTAAGAAAATATGAAAATGTGGCACATATACACCATGGAATACTATGCAGCCATAAAAAAAGATGAGTTCGTGTCCTTTGTAGGGACATGGATGAAGCTGGAAACCATCATTCTGAACAAAGTATCACAAGGACAAAAAACCAACACCACATGTTGTCACTCATAGGTGGGAATTGAACAATGAGAACACTTGGACACAGGGTGGGGACATCACACACCGGTGCCTGTCATGGGGTAGGAGGAGTGGGGAGGGATAGCATTAGGAAATATACCTAATGTAAAGGATGAGTTAATGGGTGCAGCACACCAACATGGCACTTGTATACATATGTAACAAATCTGCACGTTGTGCACATGAATCCTAGAACTGAAAGTATAATTAAAAACAAAAAAAAAGATGCATTGTTGTTTATTTGAAGTTTCTCTTCTTTTTTGATGTAGGTGCTTATAGCTATAAACTCCCCCTTAGGACTGGTTTTGCTGTATCCCATAAAGTTTGATATGTTCTTTCTATTATCATTTATTTTAATAAATTTTTCAGTTTCCTCTTTATTTTTTGACTCACTGGTCATTCAGGAGCATGTTTGATTTGCATGTATTTGTGTAATTTTCCAAATTCCTCGTTATTAATTTCTAGTTTTCTTCCATTGTGGTCAGAGAATATGCTTGATGTTATTTTAGTTACTTGGAATGTTTTAAGGGCTTGTTTTCTGACCAAGATATGGTCTGTCTTTGAGAATGATTTATGTGCTGAGGGAAAGAATGTGCATCATGCATCCATTGGATGGAGCTGGGAGTAGAGTGACACAAGCATCCTTGTGGCTACCATTACTAGGACTGTGCTGGGTCAGACCTGAAGCCGGCAAAGCACTCGGTGTCAACCAAGGCCTGATGTAACCACTTCCTGGCTACCACTTATGTTTGCTCAAGGCCCCAGAGCTCTACAGTCAGCAGGTGGCAAGCCAACCAGGCCTTTGTCCTTCCTTTTAAGGCAGTGAGTTCCCCAAGCCCCAGGCAGGTCCAGATGGCCATCCAGGATCAGGGACTGGAGTTAAAAACTTAGAAGTCTACCTGGTGTTCTACTGTACTGTGGTTGAGCTGATACTGAAATGACCAGATGCAGTCCTTCCCCCTTTTTTCTCCCCTTTCCAAAGGCAGAGTGTAAGGTTAGCCGAGAGAAGGAACGAGTAGACCCCAAAGTCAGGCAAGCAAGTTTGTATTAACCTGCCAGGCTACTCCACTGTAAACAGAGGAGGCAGCCCCACTTACAGGCTGCTGTGGGATTTTACAGGGCAAGGGGCTATGCTGGGGTGGGGGAAACTGAGTAGGGTTGCAGATGTTTCAACTGCTTCCTGGAAATGTTTTTGCCTGCTTGGCTAGGCAAGCTCAGCTAGGCAAGGTGGGCAGATGTCTTAACCGCATCCTGGAACTGTTTACCAGTTCTACTGAAAGTCTTGCACAAGACTGTAGAAAAGGTTAAGGGAGGTTGTTTGTAGGTGGTCACAAAGTACTGTATTGCGAAGGACAAGGAGGAAGAGGAGGTGTAGCCTGGATCCCTACTGTATTGCGAAGGACATGGAGGAGGAGGAAGTGTAGCCTGGATCCCTAACACAGAGGAGCCTCTTCCTGTGGCCACTGCCACCACAGTCTCATGAGGGGTACTGTCAGACTACCACTGATGTTCTCTTAAGTTCCAAGGGCTCTTCAGTCAGCTTGTAGTAAATTCTGCCTGGCCTTGGACTCATCCTTCAGAGAAGTAAGCTCCCCTCTGGTTCAGGGAAGGTCTAGAAATGCTGTCCAAGATCCAAGTCCTGGAATGGTCTGAGCTGGTACCTAAGGTGCAAGACAAAGTCTCTCTTACTTTTCCCTCCACTGTTCTTAAGCAGAAGATATGTTGTCCCATAGCCAAGACAGCTGAGAATGTAGTGAGTCTTACCTGAAGCCAGCAAGTTTCAGAGTCACACCCAGGGCCCTTGAGGTAGTACCTGGGCATTATTGCTGCTTATTCAGGGTGCAAAGGCTATTCAGTTAGGAGGTAATAAATCCTGACAGGGTTGACTCCTTCCCTTCAAGGCAGCAGGTTCCATTCTAGCTTAGAGTGTGTCTAGAAAAGTCATCTAGGAGCTAGGGCCTGGAAAGGGGACCTCAAAGTCTTACTGGTGCCCTATCTCACTGTGGCTGAGCTTGTATCCAAGATGTAAGGCAAAGTCCTCTCCATTCTTCCTTCTCTCCTCAAGCATAGGGAAGGTGTCTCTTTCAGAGAAGTGAGTTGTGCAGTCTGGGGTTAGGAGAGGGATGATGCCAGCACTCTCATAGCTGCCCTGGCTGGTGTCTCAGTAGGTTATAGGTTCCCCCAGTCCACTGGCTCTTGGCCCAATTCAGCACTGGGGCTCACTTACGAGTTGCAGTTTTTGTAGCCTAGACTGCTTTTCAAGTTTAGTTTGGATCCAGAGCACTTTAGCCAACAATAGCAAGGCTTGTGGGAACGCAAGTTTGGACCTTTGGGACTGGCAATTCCCTTCTGGCTAGGGCTGGTTTAAATGTTCCCTCTGTGTTTGGATGTTAGCTGAGTTTGGTCCTGTTTTGCTTTTTGCTATAACAGGGTGGCACTGAGTTCAATGCCTGACAATTGCTGTACTCTCCCTCTCCCCAGCACAAAAAACCACTCTTCTCACCATGCCACTGTTGCTGGGGAATGGGGGATTCAAGACTGTTGTTGATTCAAGATTGATCCTCTGGCCTCTTCAGTGCCTCTTTCAGTGATAAAAAGTTAAAACCAGGTACTATGAATTTTGGTTTTTATGAGGTGCTTTTGTAAAGATAGTTGTTAAATTGATGTCCTTTACGGAGGGATGATCTGTGGAGCCTTCTATTCCCCTACCTTGTCCCATCCCAACTGATCATCTTTATAGATACATGGAAATATGTATTTATTTCACAAAATTTCTGAAAGTTTATTCAAAACAAAAACTAAGAATTTACTATTTTTTAAATAAAAACTAATTAAACTATAAATGCAGCCTCTAAATAATGAAGAAATATATAACATAATTATTCATAATCATATTGGTATTATCTATGATCATAATAGTCCAGTTATAATATTTTCATTTCAATTAAATCATTGATAATAAATTCTTATAACCAGACTGAACTTCTTGAGAAACAACCATGTTTGCTTTCCTTCAAGACCTATCATAGTATCACACTCATAGTTGGCACTCAATAAATGTTTAGTAGAAAGTAACAGTGCACATTGATGGGAATGTAAATTAGTACAACCACTATGGAGAGTGCTGTGTATGTTTCTCAAAAACTAAAAATAGTGCTACCATATGATCCAGCAATCCCACTGCTAGGTATATACCCAAAAGAAAGGAAATCAGGATATCAAAGAGATATCTGCACTCCCATATCTATTGCTGCACTATTCACAATAGCCAAGATTTAGAAGCAGACTAAGTGTCTATCAACAGATGAATGGATAAAGAAATGTGGTACATATATACAATGGAATATTATCCAGCCATAAAAAGAATGATATCCTGTCATCTGCAACAACATGGATAGAAGTGGTGGTCATGTCAAGTGAAATAAGCCAAGCACAGAAAGACTAAGTTCACATTTCTCACTTATTTGTGTGAGTTTAAAATTTGAAACAATTGAACTCAGAGAGAGATTTAGTAGAAGGAGGATTACTAGAGTCTGGAAAGGGCAGTGAGGGGGGTTAATGGGTACAAAAAGTGGTTAGAATGAATGAATAAGATCTATACAGCATATGACTATAGTAAATAATAATTTAATTGTACATTTAAAAATAACTAAAATTTTTTTTTCATTGGATTGTTTGTAACACAGGGATAAATGCTCGAGGTAATGGATATGCCATTACCCTGATGGAATTATTACATATTGTATACCTGTATCAAAATCTCATGTACCTCATAAATATACATACCCACTATGTACCTACCAAAATTAAAAAGTAATAAATAAAAGAAACAGTGTAGAGAAGAAGAAAAAAAATTGAGACATAAAGAAAAGAGGCATGTAGTGAACATTTGAGTAGCAACCAGAAGGTTTTTATGCCAAATGCCAAGATCAGTAAGATATTATATATAGATGGTGTTTGAATCCAATTTACAATTTGTTCTGGAAGAAAAGGCCAATCGGGCAGTAAAACCATAGTTTAGTTTTTTTAACATTGTGACAGAATTGATGGTCTAGTGAGCCTTTAAAACACTTTTCACAATAAAACTAGTTCTTGGCTTTTCTTTCATTGTATACAATTTTGATTTATTGAGCTGACTTCTACAGCTCTAAGTAGAAAACTTTATGAACAGAACTATTGCCTTTGGCATTTATATTCTCTTCTGGTAGCAGGTGCTTTTATTTCATTGCAAAAGAACTCACTTTTCCCTATAAATCAATATAGCATTTTTTGTTCTTTGTTACCATCTCAGCTTCTGGGTTTACTACACTCTATTGTATTATACTCAGCACAGATGCCAAACATTTATAGTATTGGTGAATCAGTTCATAGCATTTTTTTTTCTTAATGAGGTAAATACAGTCCATATTCTGTTTTCAAACTGACAGTATAAGTAATCTCACATGACTTATCAAAGGCCTTGCATCTTTAACAAGTTTTCAATTTCATTTAAGAGAACCAGATTCTTTTAATATGCTTCTGCATTGACTTAAATTACTACATATCTTTGTGAAACTAATTTATTATTCTTATGAATAAATGAGAGAAATTAATTGAGTATGACATATCTAGTTTAATTGCTTTGGAGACAATCTATTCTAGATTAATTAAACCATGCTTAACATGTTGTAGTAGTAACTGTGAAATTCGTGGAAAATTCCTTTATTCTTAGAAACATTAATACTTTGAGCTTTAATCAGAAGAAATCTTAATACCAAGTGATAGAACTGGGAAATAAAATCTCCAGCCTTATAAGTTAAAGAGCTGTGCTCTTTTATTTTATAATAATAAAATATGATATTCATTGATGGTAACATGATGAATGCCTCTGGGACTTATAAGGCACAATGATACTTCATATAGTTTATTAGAAAGTATTATTTTAGCCAGGCACGGTGGCTCACACCTGTAATCCCAGCACTTTGGGAGGCCGAGGCAGGTGGATCACCTGAGGTCAGGAGTTTGAGACCAGCCTGACTAACATGGTGAAACCCTATCTCTACGGAAAATACAAAATTAGCTGGGCTTGGTGGTGCATGACTGTAATCCCAGCTACTGGGGATGCTGAGGCAGGAGACTTGCTTGAACCTGGGAGGCGGAGGTTGCGGTGAGCCAAGATCACACCATTGCACTCCGGCAAAACTCCATCTCAAAAAAAAAAAGAATAAATAAAAGAAAGAAAGTATTTTTTAACTTACTTCTAAATAACATTATACTTGGAAAATGCAGTTATTAAAAGAAGAATATATACTTGAGAAAACCACTTTGATTTTACATTTACAATAAAGTGACCTAAAAAAGACTTTTGTAATGTAATATATGGTGTCACCATCAGTGACTCTCCCTACTGCTTCCCAATCATTTTCTCTTCATTGTCTATGTAGAAAATAATGATATTGTCTATAGCGCATACAAGGTAAACTGACAAAGCTACTGCTTGAAATGGAAATGGAGGAGCTCTTTTGTTTCCCAAGAAAAACCATACTCAGCATGAATGGGATGTTCTACTCTCTAAAATATAAGCTCAAGTTGAGTATAACTATGTTTTAAGGCAATTCTCCAAAAATGATTATAAGCAAATAATATTTGTTAAATATATACAAAGTATGCATCATTTTCACAGGTCATCTGACTTAAGAGTTTCATTATGGTTTCTTTCTCTTGTTCTCTTAGAATTCACATTTCTTTCTATCACTATCTAGGTCTTCTGATGTTCACTACTTTCCTTACTTTGTATTGTCTCCAGGATTCTCATATTCCTTGAGCTCAGGTGCAGCATTTTGTTTCTATTCATGTAAACCTTGGCAAAATATTCTATGGCATACTGCACTATGATTTGTGAAGTCGTATATGTATTAGGTTTATCAGAGAGCTGAGATATATAAAAAAAGAATAGATTTTAATGATCATGACCCATGACATGTAAATGTGTCTATTTCTATTTGATCATCACTTACATACCTATCAATTATCACTTAAATTTACTAAGGTTTTCCAATCGGTGGAATTCTTTAGCCACTACTAAAACTTGTAGTCTTTAAATAGATTCAAAAGAAAGAGTAGAGACATAAAAAAGCCATTTATTATGATTTTAGTGTATTTTTTGAAACTTTAAAAAATGATAATTTTGAGACAAATTTATATATATATATAAAATAATTTTAAAATCCAGAATTTTGCTCAAAGTACTTTATTTACTTAACAAATAACTCAAAATTTATTGCCTACAATTTAGTACACAAATTCAGTCTCAAGAGGAATCACTCAACAATTTTTGCAGGTAAAACTTACCATTTATATTTAGCCCATATTACTAAGGATATTTAATATTTTTCTGCAGAAACCAACTTGCATCTTTTTACACACACACAGACACACACACACCCCATATACATGCACATAAAATAATTTTTGTATACAAATAATTGTTTGAGGACAGGGAAACATGTACAGTATTGTTTCTTGAAGTATTCTTCAGAGTTGCTCTACGAAACTGTAAAAAAATTCATCAATATTGTGAGGCTTGGATAAATTATGGCTAATTCACATCATGACATTTTACACAACCAACAAAAAAGAAGAAAATTTAATCTGACAACTTGAAGTGATTTTCATGATTTATATTGAGTAAGTAAAACAAGATACAGTAAATGTGTATAATGTTTTTATTATGTAAAATAAATAATGACAAAACAGTCTATACAGGTATGTGTGATTATAAAAGATTGAACTAGAATATGGAATAATATTAATATATAATAGGTTGCCCCTGAGGGTTACCAGGTGGAGCAGGAATAAAATGAGGGGAAAATAAGGGGGAAAAGGGGGATAAACTGAACTTTAAAAAACATGACTGAAGATAATTGTAAGACAAGCCTCAGGCTGGCAGAAAATATTTGCAAAAGCCATATATAATACAGGACTGCCATACAAAATGTACAAAGAACTTTTTAAAATTTAACAATAAAAAAATGAACAACTTAATTTAAAAATGGACAAAAGAGCTAAACAGTACACTCACCAAAGAAGATCCATAGATGGCAAATAAGTATATGAAAAGATGATCCACATCATATGTGCTATGGACTGAATTGTGTCCCCCCAAAAATTCATATGTTGAAATCCTAACTTCCAATGTTACTGCATTTGGAGAAAGGATCTTTAGGACTGGTGCCTTTAAGGAGATAATTAAGTTAAATGAGGTCATAAGAATGAGGCTCTAATCTGATAAAACTGGTTTTCTAATAAGAAAACCAATGTACACAGAGAAAAGCTCATGTGGGGACACAATGAGAAAGCAGCTGTCTGCAAGACAGAAAACGGAGCATTACCAAAACTCATCTCTACTGGCATCTTAATCATGGACTTTCAGCCTTCAGACTATAAGAAAATAAATGTCTGTTGTTTAAGCCACCCAGTCTACATTATCTTGTTGTGGCAGACCTAGTAGTCTAATACAATATATCATCAGGAAATTTTAAATTAAAACAATTTTAATTTTTTAAAAGAGATACCACTATACAACTATTAAAATGGTCAAAATCCAAAACACTGACAACATCAAATGCTGGTGAGGATGTGGAGCAATGGGAGCTCATTCCTTTTTGGTGGAAATGTAGAATGGTATAGCCACATTAAAAGATCATTTGGTAGTTTATTTTAAAACTAAACGTGTTGCCATACATTCCAGCAATTATACTTCTTGGTATTTACTCAAATGAGTTGAAGATATATGTCTATATAAAAACCTGCACGCAGTGCTTATAGCAGTTTTATTCATAATTTCCCATATTTGGAAGCAACAAGATTTCCTTCAGTAGGTAAATGGATAAGTAAACTGTAGTAGACACAGAAAATGGAATATTATTCAGTGCTAAAGAGAAATGAGCTATCAAGCCGTGAAAAGACATGATGGAAACTCAATGGCACTAAGTGAATAAAATGGTTACACACTGTATGATTCCAACTATATGACATAATGGAAAAGGCAAAACTATGGAAACAGTAAAATGATCAGTGGTTCCCAGGGTTTGGAGGGAGGGAAGGATGAATAGGTAGTGTGCAGAGGATTTGGTGGGCAATGAACCTATTCGGTATGATACTAGGATGTTGGATACATGGTCATCATATGTTTGTTAAAAACCATAGAATGGCTGGGAGCAGTGGCTCACGCCTGTAATCCCAACACTTTGGGAGGCCAAGGTGGGCGGATCACATGAGGTCAGGAGTTCGAGACCAGGCTGGCCAACATGGCGAAACCCCATCTCTACTAAAAATACAAAAATTAGCCAGGCATGGTGGCGCCGGCCTGTAATCCCAGCTACTCAGGAGGCTAAGGCAGGAGAATTGCTTGAACCTGGGAGGCAGAGGTTGCAGTGAGTCGAGATCACACCACTGCACTCCAGCCCGGGTGACAAAGAAAGACTCTGTGTTAATACATACATACATACATACATACATACATACATACATACCATAGAATGTACACTACTGAGTGAACCCTAATGTAAACTATGGACTTGGGGTAATAATGATTATAGATCCAGTGACTGTAATAAATATACCATTCTGTTGTGTAATGTTCTCCATGTTTAAGGGCTGGGAGTATTTGAAAATCTCTAAACTTTCTACTCAATTTTGTTGTAAGCCTCAGAAAATTGCTCTAGAAAATAGTGTATTTTAAAAAGAACATTGTTACATTTATGTATTTATTTGCCCATTAAATTAAAAAAAAAAAATCTCTAGTGCTTATGTATGTAGAAGTTACTTTTCCTATACTGGGTCTGCTTCCTACAAATTATTTTTTTGTGATGACTACTAAGTTATTCCCTTTGTGGCTTAATAAGTTTCCTATTCTTCCCCACTCTCTCTCTCCCTCTTTTCCTCCTTCCTTCTATAAATATATACAAACTATCTCTATGTGTAGTTTTTTTCTTCCCACATTTTCAGTTTTCACTTTTTCAGTAAACAAAAAATACTTGCTCTATTATTTCAGTCAGTGCCTTTACAATGCAATAGATTTTGAGTAAAAGATAATAAAAAAGGGATAGAGTAAAAATAATGAAAATTGAATGGGTATAAAATCTCTTCCATTTTTTTAAACAAAATAATTATTTTAAAACAAACCTGCAGTATTTCATTTATTTTTACCTAAATAATTCCTTAATCGTCAAATTAAAGTGTGAATACTTTAGTGTGTAAGCATTTTGTGAAAAATAATCTGTTCACTCACCTAATTGTATGGTTTGTATTTATTCTTTTTTAAAACACTGAAGACTGGAAGTAACTCAAACTAGAGTGTTCTTTCTTAAAATGCCTTTTACTTACATTCAGTTTTATATAGTTGAGTTTATTATTACATAGGAAAATGTGCAGCATGGTAAGTAGTGTAAAAGAGATATTAATTGCTTCTAACTGGATCTGATAGAGAGATGATCTAATAGCAATGAGGTATTTAAAGAGACTGAGTTTGGGGCCCAATCTCAGGGTCACTGAAAACTGGGAGAATGTCAGGATCTTTCATGTATTGTAATAGAGGTATTTTCTGTTTTTCCCGTGTGTGTGTATGTATATATATATTAGCAATAACTTTTGAAAAAATACAGGCTCTGTATCTAGTGGTTTTGGAACTAGTAGGCTTTTGTGGATTCTGGAAATCTAAGACAAATTGAGAAAAATCAGACAAAGAATGGAAGTGAGAATAGAGAGGAAGCAAAATGTTCTATGGATGTTGGCACTTGGAGGGAGAAGGCTGTGTTGCATAGACCAGGTGTGCATTGTGCTCAAGATGAGCAGGTGGAGGATGATATCCTGGAAATCAGGTAACAGGTATAGGGACCAAGAAATAACCCAGGGAAAAAGTCGTGGGAGACCCAGGTCCATAAGGAGCAGGATATTCCTATTGGAAACAGAAGCCAGAAAAAGATTGGGTCAAACACTATGCCTATGCTACCAGAAATAGTAACACTGGGAATTATTGTTCCAGTGTTTCTTAGATACTGCTCTGTCTGCCTCTTTCACATTTATCTGTTCTTTCTAGCTGGCTATAGAGTTTCTCTAGAATCCCAAATGGACTGGGAAGTCAGACCTGGCAGCTTCCATTCCTCTACCACTATCCTAAACTCCCACCCTCCAAGAGATGTCAGGAACGTAAAAAAATGAAACCTGATGCTGCCTGTGCAAGTTAAGTTCTGATTTCTGAATTTAGAGTGATATTGAAATGTTCCTGATGACCATGATGATGATGAATAAGAAAAGAACAAACAAGACAAAATATTAGTGTTGGAAGGCTACTTGAAGTTAAAATTGTTTGTACAACTTCTGACTGTATTTATTACATCCTAATAGACAGGATTTGGCTGAACAAGTTTTATGGAATGTGTTAGTGAAGGAATATGCTATAGGGATAAGCTCAGTTTCTGTCAATCAGGATGTGGCTTCTATTTCACTTGGAATTTATTGCTTTAGCATTACTCTAGAGCATCTTAAAAAGATCATGTATTTTGTTTTTTTGTTTTTATATAAAACAGGGACAACATATACAACAACCCTAAAGGATGTTATCAAGAATCTGTCAACATTTAACTTATTTCAGTTTAGCGCAGATGAAATTTATTTTTTTTATGGATGTCAAGTCTATTTACATCCTCTATCCACTGCTACTAGGTCTCTTTTTGAGAGTTATAAATACATATAAATAAATATAAATGATACCCTTTTACATATTTTAAACTTTCTTCCTATCATCCCTGCTATAAAACATACTGATCTTTCGTGTTTTTATGCTCCAATTCTGCCGCACACACACACGCATACATGCCCTTATTTACATGTGTGTTCCTTTCCAATCTAAGCATGGCAGAGGCTACCAACTATCCACTGGATTGTTCAATTGGAATAATATCAAGCTTATAGTCAACTAAGGCTCTGCCTCTGTTCTCCTTCTCCAGTTTTGCCTTTAAATAAAAAAAGTTTTTCTTGACTAGATATACCATCTCTTTTGAGATGTGCCTGAACAAGCTGTTGTAAGCCTTACCTTATTTCACTTTACGACATTCTTGATTCTATTAATCAGTTACCTAGTGTCTCATTCTCCTGCTACAACACTAAATATACAAAATGTCTCTTAGTCATAGATTTTATTTTCCCTTCCAGCTTGACCCTGAGTCTCTTTCCTGGCAAAACCAATTTGCTTGACTTAAAAAAAATGAAGTGTAGCTGGGTCCCTTATACTGTTTAAGTTTGAAAGATGTGTTCCCAAATTGTGGCAGAGGGATCCGATTGGTGATAACAAAATCCAAGTAGCTAGGAATTGTCTTTAAGTAAAATATTTCTTGTGCTTTAGTGGAACATATGATGCTATGATGTGCCTCCAGAAAGAAGAACATAACATCATCCTAAAGTAGTCTTGAAATAAACAAACAAACAAACAATTCTTATTAAGCCTGTAGACCTGAATAGCAATAGAAAGGTAACACAGGGAGAAGAAACAGTGTATTGCGCGAAATTCAGCTAGTTAAAAACTCTAACGGAAAAACAAATAAATTGCAAGACAAAAGATATGGGCCAAAAATCTACACATTAAAAGCTGAAACACATTTACTGCACTTACTTTAATTTGAAAATTTAAACAATGATTACATGTTTTATATTAAGAAATAATTTTTATTTTTGGTAATGGCATTGTGGTTACATTTTTAAAAAGAGTTCTTAACTTTTAGAAATCATAGTTAAATATTTCAGATAAAAATATATGATTTCTGGGATTGACTTCGAAATAATCCATGAAGGGAGATTAGTGTGGGTAGAGATGGAGCAAGATTAAAAGTGAATTGACAATTGTTAAAGTGATTTGATGAGTATATGGTAGTTTGTTACATTATTCAGTGTAATTTTAAGTTGGTGTTTCCTATAATAAAAATTACATGTATGTAAGATGTTTTTAAAAGACTCTTTTTGGGTAAATATATAAGCATGCATGCACACACACACAGACATATACACACATAAACACAGGGATCACACAAGAAACTGATTTTTTTGACTTTGAGTTATAAAGTACACTATTTCTACTTCTGAAGGATTCAGGCAATATTTGGAGAAAATTATTCTGAAACTAAAATGCAGTACTAGAGTTCTAGAACAAGTGCTGGAAAGTATAAAGTATGAGTTATGTAAGGTCACTGTCTCTGACAAATTTATAATATAATGAAGGGGGCAGATAGCAGACATCCACAAAATAATGTGATTAGTGTTCTAATTAATGCAAATTAATTATGTGATGGAAACCAAAGAAAAATCGTGTCCTATTCTGTCCAGTTGGATAGAGTATGAGATACATGGAGGAAAAGGTGAACCAAGAGGACTACAAAGTGAATTGACACTCAATTTTGAAAAATTTTGAATGAAGTGCCAAAATATTTTGAATAATATAGGGAAGTCTGAATTCTATATTAGCAAATTATGTTAAAATTTGAATAAGCAAATTCCCTGAAAAATAATGTTAAAACTCATTTTTTTCTGGTGATTTTGGTGGGCATTAATAGGAAAAGGAAGGATTTCGTTATAGGAGGCTTGGTTGGAAGGCTAGTCCAAATACACAAACATGCATGCATACACACACACATACAATATAAATGTATTATTACTGGATTTTTACTTTTGGCCTTGGTATAGTGCTAGACATAGTAACAATTAAATAATGCATGTCTACTAGAAATTGGAAGGATAAGATCAACATCACTCTGTTGAAACTTCTCTGTGGAGTAGTGAATTTGAAATTGAGAATTTCGATTTGTATATTACTGTAATCATACTACTGAGATTTGACAAATAAGTGTCTTGAGTACTTTTCTGTGTGATTAAGGATACACAGAAATACTCTGTATGTTGTGAAATTGTAATTAATATTTTGCCAAATAAATCTCAATGTTCTTTTTTAAACTAATAAGTAGTTTCATTTTATAAGAAAAATTCTCTTTAAGAAGAATTATTAGTTATCAATATTAGTTGATTACAAGATAAGTCCCAGAAGCACAGATATTCCAAATTTCAGTGGTCACGCAAGATGAAAGTTTATTTCTCTCCTAGGTAACAAGTCAGTGGTCAGCAGACATCCGGGGCTGGTAGGTGGCTCTGTCATCCTTTTTACATGGCAAATGTGAGACCCAACACGGCTGTTCTAGTTCTGGCATCTCCACATTAGTGAAAAGGGGTAAGAAACTTGCGGAGTGATGCCTAGTTGTTTCAGAACAGGACCTGGAAGTGATGTATATTTTTTTTAACTCATGTTCTCCCTCTTCCTAAAATGCAAATAGTGCTTATCATCTACCAGGCATAATTTTAAGCCTTTACAAGATTTTACAGATAAAAACAGGAAGCATGCAGCATGTGAGTGGCCATAACTAGTAGCAAAAAAAAAAGTTAGGAAATGTACCCGTTAGTTTGGTGAACACATGCTCATCTGAAATTCTTACTATAAAAGGAGAGAAGAATGAATATTGAGGAATCACTAGGAGTTCACTACATGGACTAAAACAATTACATATGAAAAAGCAAGTGAATAATGAGGTTGACAAAATGCCTTATTATAGTACTTAAATAAATAAAATAGAGCACCTGGTATGTGTAGTGATGGTTTACAAAATTTCTTTCTATTCTTTTCTAAATTTAATGCTGGAATGTTCTATTTCATAAATAGATTATAGTTCATTGGAGCACAAAAATGGAGAAAAATAAATGGGGGACAACTATTTTTTTCTCTCATACTAATTTTTCACTTTTTAAGATAAAAAATCAAAATAACTCAATTCAATTCCCTTAAAATATTCATGCATATTCAATTTCTTTCTCAAAATATTTTGAAAGAATCAAAATATAACAAAGCATATATTTTTCCTATTTTAGAATTCAGCCAAATTCAGTGTCATGAGTTATTATAAAAATAGTCTTAAAGAAAATTGCTCAAATGGTATTGTCAAATTTAAGAGTATAAAAGAAAAATATCTCGGCTGAAATGAATGTAAATGTATATGAACTTTAAAATTAAAAAAACAATTAAAAGGCTTGCTTATAGTATACATTCTAGGAACTAAACTGCAAAACTCGTTTGATTGACTATGTCTGTGGCTTCAAAGCAGATAGACCAAGAGAAGGAAAAGAGAGCTATCAAATTGCAAATAACTGCCAACTTTATGGCAGTGTCTATGAGAGGTTCTTTCTTAATCACCACCCCCTGTCCTGACATCGGGTGTACAAATTACTCAGTATATTAAACCACTCCTGCCTTTCAGCTAAATAGATATGAAACACATAGAAATGGAAACAAAGACAGACTTTGAACTTTTGATACTTCATGTGAACCTCCATTTTAAATATACATTTCTCAGCTGTTAGTTCTCACTTCAGTTTCAGAACAATGTTTTTGACCTAACCTTCCTACCAAATCCTGTTATATGAAGCAAGTAAGTGTATTCCCCCTCGGGATCCTTGAAAAATGACTTAATTTGACAAAGAAATAATCTCTCTCTCTCTTTTTTTTTTTTTTTTTGACTATGGGCCAATGTCAAACCTGAAAAATGATACTCTACCCTTCCCAAAGCTAAATAACTGGAAACGAGCTACTAAATAAACTACTTAGAGACATGCTAAGATTGTTTTATGGTACTTTTGGCTGTCTAATTAGGTAGATACAGTAAATCCTAGTGTGCAATAGCAGCAACTATAATAATACAGATGTCTATTTTGGTTCACAAAATTAAGAAAAATTTGTTAATGCATCAAAAGTTGAATTTAGAATGTAACGTAAATCTCAAATCAGTCTGGCATGTCTTGGCAAATAAAAATTATAAAATATAAAAAGCAAAACTGCTTTAATCAAAGTATTTGGATTTTTACTAGTATTTATTGTACAGTTTTTCTTTTTGCTATAACTGAAACAAATGTTTGTTATAGTCCATCTTTCTTTTCAGATTCTAACTCATAAGAAAATAATTCTCCAGTTTTTATTTGTCTATTTCTCTCGGTAAGGAACATCACAAACAATTGATTTATATATTCAATTGACAATACATATACATATATTTTTCCAGGAAGTTGACTTGGAGGTGAGGGGTAATGGTAGACGAATGTTTTGTATTTGATCTATTTTCTGCTTATATACTGACATCAGAATTCATTTCCTTTTATATTATCTATTCACATCTCACTTTTGATTATTTTCACTGGAGATTAAAAAATGCCAATATCCAATGGGGAAAGTCCTAAAACTAACTCAAATTCTAATGTACTGGATTTTTGTTTTTGCTTTTAATTGAATGCCACAAATCTTTAGAGGTCATAAGTCCATTTTGATGAGTTCTGAATGGCATATTTTTATGAAATAGGATTGAATGGTTAAAAAAAAAAAAAAATCAACAAAGGGCCAGGCGTGGTGGCTCACGCCTGTAATCCCAGCACTTTGTGAGGCCAAGGCAGGCGGATCATTTGAGGTCAGGAGTTTAAGACCAGCCTGACCGACATGGTAAAATTCTGTCTTTACTTAAAAAAAACAACAACAACAAAAAAAAAGAAAATTAGCCAGGTGTGGTGGTGCATGCCTGTAGTTCCAGCTATTCGGGAGGCTAAGGCAGGAGAATTGCTTGAACTGGGAGGCAGAGGTTGCAGTGAGCCGAGATCGTGCTATTGCACTCCAGCCTGGACGACAGAGTGAAACTCTGTCTCAAAAAAAAAAAAAAAAAAAAAAAAAATCAAATCAACAGAAACAGTGCATCACAGATGGTGAAATTAAATAGGGCTTTAATAAAATTTTGTTTCAGTTTGTATGTGTGTGAGTGCACGTTTGTGTATGTACTGAGTAAAATACATTTCTTTCTATAGGGAATAATCAAAGGGTTTTATAAAACTAAACTAAACTATGTAAAAGTCAGAGGCCCCTCAGTACACTCAAGTTGCCCTCTTCTGATCTTAGCTGGTTCCTTTCCAGCCTGCCATGAAGGGTTGAAAGCTTCATAGGGAAAATCTCTGCTCTGGTAGCCTGGCAAAAGGAAAGGATACCATTTTCTCTCAGAAGAATCACAGACCCAGACTCCATTGCAGCCCAGGAAAACTGCTGCAGGATTCCATATCTGGATAAAGAAACCATAATAAATAAAGCAGCGGTTTCTACCAACTTTCCCTTAAAATTCCTATGAAAAATAAAGTAAAAAAATTAATATCAAAAATTGCGTCTGTTAAACAATGTTATGGCAGAATCCAGGAGAGTTCTCCATTAACTATAAAGCAGATGGAGTTAAACAGAGAAAATCATGTCTTAGCTTTTAGCTCTTGTTAAAGAAACTGCCTGAAAGAAGGTAGAACTCCTCTTTGTAATTTGACCTATTTTTAAAGGAACTTAGTCTTAATCAAAAAACCTGGCAGCCATTTTCATGTTCTTTTTGAGTGAGTCTTGACTTTTTTTTTAAAGAAAGCCAGAGTAATTAACAATATTGACAGCTAACATTTAATAAACAAGTAATAAGTGCAATGGCCAGCACTTTATAGCAATTAGTATTGTCCTCATTTTGTCAGTGAGGAAACTGGGCATAGGGAATTAGAGTAACTTGGCCAAAATCACATTGCTATTAAACTGACCCTTAGCTTGCATGTCAAATAACTACACTAGACTGCTAGTGAATATTACCTTGAAAATAATCAACTAGAGTACTCAGAGTAAATTTCAGGAAAATATTTAATGTTTTCAAAGGATTTCAAGAACTCTGTGAAATATAATCTATTGGCTAAAATGTGTTTTAATATTTTGAAAACCAAAGGTATTATATAAAATATCTTCAATAAACTAACAATCCTATGGAATCAAAACATTGTAAAGGGAGAATATCCGAGACAAAATGTCAATAGAATAAGATGAAAAAGAAAATGAATAAATGGAAGAGGTATTCAAGAAAATCTAAAGGCAAAGAAAATAGAATTAAAGTATAAACCAGTGGATGTAAAAGCGAGATTTATTGAGAAATCTAAAATGTAGAACAAATGTCAAGTAGATTTAAACAATAAGATAGTATTTGATAGATCTGAAGGGAAAAAAAAACAGAGATAGCAGATATTCTTGAAGCACAGATAACATGGGAGCAAAAAAGCTTGAAACAATAGAAGAAATCTTTCCTTGGCTGACACCAAATCAACAAAAAGGTAGGTCACATTTTAGGGAAAACTAAAGTGTAAAGACCTTTAACAAGATAAATGCTGGCAAACACTTTTTAATCACGAGAAACGAGAAAACTATTATTGGAGCGTATCAGCAGGAAAAACAGTTCTATTGAAAAGCAAAAGGCTTTCATTTACTTATCCTGTGCAACTTTAAATGACAGAGGACACTATACTAGCATGCAGACAGTGCTGTTCAAAAAAAAATGCGAGCTGAAAATTTTATATCAAACATTTAATTTATGAATGTAAACACATATATCCTTAGCTATCCAAATCTGATTAAAAATATCACATATGGATCATTTTAAAATTACTTTATTTAAAACATTTGTAATTTCCCAAGAAAAATTAGAAGTGCAGGACCACTGAAGATCCTGTATTATCTCTTTAATAATAATATATATATATACACACATACCTATATAATGTCCATAAAATACATTAAAAATATGAAACATTTATTTTTAAACTCAGCACTTAATAGTATGTACATTTTAGTCAGGATATTATATTTCTTTGCAGTTTTAAATCAATATGTTTGATTATATCATGTAAATACTCTATATTTCAAAAGAACATGGGAAAAAAATGCCCCAAAATATCAAGAGTATTTATCTGTATAGCAACCCCATAGATATATTTTTCCACTTTTTTAGATATTCTATATATCCTTTTGGGAATTATTTATGTCATAAAATGAGGAATTAAAGTATATTGATAAATCATTAGAAAGTAAGTTCTCTTTGTTCCACCCACCTTCCAAAAGCTGCAATTTAGAGGGCTGACCAATGGTCACAGGCAGCTATTAACATAGTCCAAAGGGTAAAGATAGAAAGCCTTACTCCCTTGCTTTTAATCTCAGTTAATAATTAGTCATAAAATAGTCCTGACTTTCCCTGCAATACTCCTTGGAAGAAGGTACAGAGGGGTGTGTGTGTGTGTGTGTGTGTGTGTGTGTGTCTGTGCGCATATCTCTCTTAGTGTAAAATTATCTCTAGAATGTAAACCTTATGAAGCAGGGATTTTTGTTCTGAGATGCATAAACCCAGACGTTTGTATTTTGTTCATTGATGTCCAAATATTTAGAACAGTGCCTGATATATATTAGATATTAAATATTTGTTGACTAAATAGAAATAATAAAGGGAAAACTACTTTAAGAGTAATGGTGTTTAATATTTTCAGTAGAATGCTGTTTCAAATGAAGAGTCTATGTACTATGAAAGTACTCTAAGTACAAATTCAATATATTTATGAATAGAAAAGGATACCTGTTATCAAATAAAATTTTTTTAGAAAGTTAATTGTGTAAAAAAGATTGAAAACAACAAAAGCTAAACGAAGTTGCTATAATTGACATAGAGTTGGAGAGGCAGAGTCCTACCTGCCTTGTTCTTTTCTTCCCCATGTGACTCTGTGGAGGGTTCTAGAACACACTGAAACAAAGTTTCAAAGTCAGGGACACAGCTAAGACTATGACATAATTTTTACTTAATTAATAACAATTAATTGGGTACAGTTGTATTAGTCTGTTCTCACACTGCTATGAAGAAATACCTGAAACTGGGTAATTTATAAAGAAAAGATGTTTAATTGGCTCACGGTTATGCAGGCTGTACAGCAGTGGTCCCCACCTTTCTGACACCAGGGACCGGTTTTGTGGAAGACAATTTTTCAGGGATTGGGACAGGGATGGTTCCCAGATGATTCGAGCACATTACATTTATTGTGTACTTTATTTCTATTATTATTACATTGCAATATATAATGAAATAAGTATACAATTCACCATAACATAGAATCAGAGCTTGTTTTCCTCCAACTAGATGGTCACATCTGAGGGTGATAGGAGACAGTGAGAGATCATCAGGCATTAGATTCTCATAAAGAGTGTATAACCTAGATCCTTTGCATGTGCAGTTCACAATAGGGTTCGTGCTCCTATGAGAATCTAATGCCGCCACTGATCTGACAGGAGGCAAACTCACGTGGTAATGAGAGCAATGGGGAGCAGCTGTAAATACAGATGGTGCTTTGCTTGCTGCTCACCTCCTGATGTGCAGCCTAGTTCCTAACAGGCCCACAGACTGGTACTGGTACTGGGATCTGGGGACTCCTGCTGTATAGGAAGTAAGGCTGGGAGGTCTCAGGGAACTCACAATAATGGCAGAAGGCAAAAGGGAAGAAGGCTCGTCTTACAAGGCTGCAGCAGGAGGAAGACAGAGCGAAGGGGGAGGTGATACAGTTTTAAACAACCAGATCTTGTGAGAACTCACTCACTGTCGCCAGAACAAGGGGGAAATCCAACCCCATGATCCAATCATGTCCTAGGAGGCCCCTCCTCCAACACTGGGGATTACAATTAGACATGGGATTTGGGCAGGGATGCAAATTCAAATCACATTAATGGTGGTGCTTGAATTGTTAAAAGAAGGAGTTGAAACCTTCCCCAGGCTCAAGAGAAAAAAAGTGCAGTGATAAGTTAATGACGTCTTGTAGGCATGGTACTTGGGAGGAGTACACATTTAAAACAAAAACATGGAATTTTAATTTTGGTATTCAGCATGTTTGAGGTTTTATGTTTAAAAAACTAAACATTTTATAAAGTGAAATATGCATCAAATACTTATAGAAATCTTTTATGCAACCCAACTGATACTGCTGTTTCAGAAAACAGGGTTTAAAAACCATAGCACTGGCTGGGTGTGCCGGATGTGATGGCTCACACCTGTAATCAAAGTACTTCGGGAGGCCAAGGCAGGAGGATCACTTTAGGTCAGGAGGACCAGCCTGGCCAACATGGTGAAACCCCATCTCTACTAAAAATACAAAATTAGCTGGGCATGGTGGCATGCACCTGTAATCCCAGCTACTCAGGAGGCTGGGGCAAGAGAATCACTTGAACCCGGGAGGCAGAGATTGCAGTGAACCAAGATCGTGCCACTGCACTCCAGCCTGGGCAACAGAGCAAGACTCCATCTCAAAACAAAAAAGAAAACCATAGCACCTGACTAAATCTGGTCAAAATGATTCATTTTTGTATAAAGATAGGATTCCACCTTTTTCCTTAATGTTCAATTAATTCCAATTCCCTCCTCTTAAAACATCGTAGAAGTCATTAGTGACTGGCATTATACTTAACAGTCTTACTATGATAGGGATAGAGGTAGTTACATGTTTTTTGTTTGTTTGTTTGTTTTTGAGATAGAGTCTCGTTCCATCGCCCTGGATGGAGTGCAGTGGCGCGATCTCGGCTCACTGCAAGCTCTGCCTCCCGGGTTCACACCATTCTCCTGCCTCAGCTTCCCCAGTAGCTGGGACTACAGGTGCCCGCCACCATGCCCAGCTAGTTTTTCTTTGTGTGTATTTTTAGTAGAGATGGGGTTTCACCATGTTAGCCAGGATGGTCTCCATCTGTCTGCCTTGGCCTCCCAAAGTGCAGGGATTACAGGCATGAGCCACCGTGCCCAGCCGTTACATGTTCTTTATATCAACTAAAGAGAGTTCATATATACTTTCACCATCAAGGCCTAATTAAAATCCCCAAACACAGCAAGAAGAAGCATATTATCCCAGCTTCCCCAAAACCTATCATAAGGAGCCTGTTTCCCCTTTGCCTTCTGCCATGATTATAAGTTATCATTAAGGTAGCTCATGCTGTGTTCTCTTAAAAAGGAAAAAAAAAAAAAGTCCTAAAAAAGAAAGATTTGAATTTCAGAAAAAGACACAGATCAGACTGTGGAATATAAGGTTCTAAACAGAATATACTAATATTAATATCTATTTCATTAGATTCAATTGTTAATTTCTAGCTGGGCGTGGTGGCTCACACCTGTAATCCCAGCATTTTGGGAGGCTGAGGCGGGTGGATCACAAGGTCAAGAGATCAAGACCATCTTGGCCATCATGGTGAAACCCTGTCTCTACTAAAAATACAAAAATTAGCTGGGCATGGTGGTGCACGCCTATAGTCCCAGCTGCTCGGGAGGCTGAGGCAGGAGAACAGCTTGAACCCGGGAGGTGGAGGTTGAAATGAGCTGAGATCACGCCACTACACTCCAGCCTGGCAACAGAGTTAGGCTCTAGCTGAAAAAAAAAAAAAAAAATTAAATACTTTCTTATTCTAAGTGTCAGTTGGGTGCTTTGCCCCATTGGGAGAACTGAAATTGTTTGCAATTGCCTCTTACAGACACAGCTGTTCTCTTTGCCCTCCATTCATGTCCAGGAACACTAACTCGTCAGGTCTTTTTCATGCTTTTGCTTATTTGTTTATGTTTTGTTTTGTTGTGTTCACTTTGCCTAGCTTTATATTCCTTAGGCTGCCTGGTCCAAAAATCCTCCTACAATTAGGAACTTTAAATGAAAATGTTCCTTAACCCGGGTGAATCTTCAATCCTTATTTCTAACCTAATCTAGGCAACAATGAAATCATATAACTGCAACTGCCTGAAGTCATATGATTGCACTTTTTTGACCCTTAAATACATTGTAAAACCTACTCAGGATGCCTAAAAGAATTCTCCTCTGGCATGTGGCAGGAAGAGTTTTAAAAGGCCTTTGTTAGTTAACCTTTCTCTTGGGCTAAGTTTACAAGCATCCTAGTTTATAGAAAGCAAATTATCTCATGTTTAAGGCTTTGGGCCCTTTTTTTGTGGTTGTGCTGGACACATGGCATATAACTAAAGTAAATAAATGGTGAGGAAGTCTTAAGTGATATTCAAGAAAAAAATGATAAAATTCCTGAGATAACTAACTTTTATGTTTGTTAACATGTCAAAATTAGATTTGACTACAATGTAATTTCTGATTAAAAAAAAATTCTTTTAATGTGTGTTTAGTACCTCAGATTGGAGGTCACCTTGATAGCTTTTAAAATGTTATGTAATCATTCATTAGCAAGTAATAATTCATAGAAGTTTGAATAATTAGTTTTATTGCCAAAGGATATCTGAATAAAGGAAGAAATGCACATATCCTGGGGCCTCGCATTTGAGCTAGGTGTCACAAATCTATGCTTTTTACAAATTCCCAAAGTGAGCATTTCAAATGAAAATTATGCACAAAATTTAAGTAGAAACTTCAGACATAGAAAAGGCCAAAGTAGACAAGATCTCTTTACTATTTCATAATACTAAATTCTAAATAGCATTTTATAATTCTAAATATTAACAGTTTAACCACAACTTTGCAAAATTACCTTAAAGATGAAGAGTGCCCCATTCAAAAAGGAAATACAATGTAGGATGCTCTGATCATGTAATTTACCTCATTTAGCCTGCAAGCCATTGTGTGCAGTAGGGAGATACATCAAAATTCCAATTTCTATATATGTAGTCAATTGAGACATTGTATTAGTCAGGGATCTCTAGAGGGACAGAATAATGGAATATATAAAAGAGGAGTTTATTAAGTATTAACTCACACAGTCACTAGGGCCCACAGTAGGCTGTCTGCAGGCTGAGGAGCAAGGAGAGCCAGTCTAAGTCCCAGAACTGAAGAACATAGAGTCTGATGTTCGCGGGCAGGAAGCATCCAGCACGGGAGAAAGATGTAGGCTGGGAGGCTAGGGCAGTCTCATTTTTCACATTTTTCTGCCTGCTTGTATTCTAGCCACAGTGGCAGCTGATTAGATTGTGCCCACCCAGATTAAGGGTGGGTCTGCCTTTCCCAGCACACTGACTCAAATGTTAATCTCCTTTGGCAACACCCTCACAGACACATCCAGGATCAATACTTTGTATCATTCAATCCAATCAAGTTGACACTCAGTATTAACTATCACAGACATTAATGACTTGCCCAAGGCTGTGCAGTTGTCAAGTTACTGAACTATCTTATCAGACCTGGGCCTATCCAATTCCAGAGTACATTCTACATTTTTATTTTGTGGAAGGTAAAACAAAATGTGAAAATATATTAATTTTCAATATACTTTTACTTGTGATATTGTCAATAATAAACAGGACTAGCTACAGTGCTACATGGAGAAACGGGCTTTGGATGAGAAAATCCATCTTTGCACCCTTGTTGTCATTTTCTAGCTGTGTATTTTTTCATTGATTTCACAAATATTTATGTAGCACCTACTATGTACCTGACACTTTTCCAAATGGTAAAGATATATCAAAACAGAACAAAACAGAAAACTTCAATAGGTATGCATTCCAGAAAGATGGGGGTGGGAGATAGGGGTGAATGCTATCCAGACCAAGAAAAGAGTAAATGCAGAGACTTTGAGGTTGGATGAAGCCCATTGTTTCAGGGCCTGGAAACAGTACACTAGCTGGTAAAAAATATACTAGGCTGTGGCTGTCACTGGCAGGAAATATTTAACTTTTTATTTGACATCTCAGTAGACGGCCAGTGGAAAGTCAGAACAACATAGTGGTTAAGAGTTTGGCTTCTAGCATTCAAGGGATAGATTTGGTATTGATTGATATATTTACTAACTCTGTGTCATTTATCAAGTTTTTAAACTTTTCCCTAAGTCTCAGATAATTCTTGTGTAATGTAAGGATAATAAAGTAATGGCCTCATAGAGGTGACATGAGTACAGAAGGGGATTAGCTGTATAAAAGTTCTGTTTTTTTTCACATGTTTGCATGTGGTGAATGTTCATTGAATAATAAACTTAATGAACTATGTGCACACATCAAAAATTATGCAACATTTCTGAGAGAATTCAAGAAGATCCAAGTAAATGGAGAGAGATATATGTCTGTAGATTAGAAGAATAAATATTGTTAAAATGTTAATTTTATAAAATTTGATGTAAAGATTTGAGAATCTCAATCCAAATCTCAGCAAGAATTTTTTGAATGAAAATCAACAAGCTGATTTTAATATTTTAATATGAAAATCCAAAGGACTGGGAATAACCAAAACTCTTTTTTAAAAAGATTAAAGTTGGAGGATATGCTCTACCTAATCACAAGAGTTAGTATAAAGCTATAGTGAATGAGACAGTGTAGTTGTGAGTTAAAATTAGACTAGTGATCAAAGGAAAATAATAAAGCAACCAGAAATAGATCCACACATATATGGTCAACTGATTTTCACGAGGATGCAAGGCTTCTTTTTACAAAGGATGCTGGAACAATTCAATATCTTTATGCAAAATTAAAATTGAAGGTTACTTCACATCTTACAGAAAAACTAACTGAAAATCGATGATAGATCCAAAAGTTACACCTAAAGTTAGAAAATTTTTAGAAGAAAACAGAAGAAAAATCTTTGTAATCTTGGGTTCTGGATAGATTTCTTGGCTAGGACCCCAAAATTATATCATATCCTAAAATAAATTGGTAAATTGGACCTCATAAATATTAAAATTTAAAAATTTTTACTTTTTATAGAGAAAAGTCTTGCTATGTTGCCCAGACTTCTCTCACACTCGGAGCCTCAAGTGATTCTCCTGTCTTGGCCTCCCAAAATCTTTTGCTCTTCCAGAGATGCTGTTAAGAAAATGAATAGGCAAATCACAGACTAGGCAAAAAGTATATCAGACTAAAAAATTGGATTCAAAATCTATGCAATATTTTTACAATTTAAGATAAGAGACAACTTGATAAAGAGATGGTATAAGATTGACATCAAAAAGGCTGGAAGGACACTTTAGGGTAAAAGAAATGTTCTATATTATGATTGCAGTGATGGTTTCACCACACCTATATATATCAGTCAAAATTATTAAAATTGTATGTTTAAATTGCTAAGTATTGTTATATTATATTTTAACTGTTTCAACTGTTAAGCAAAAACAAAAACAACATTGTCCATGGGTTGTTATTGTTGACACTGAGTGGTGATGGGCATGTGGAAATTCACCATATTATTTTTTCTGTAAGTTTCTGTATTAAAAAGTCGAAGATTATACGTTGTTAAATGGCATATAGGAAAGTTATATGATTCAGCCAGAATGTATAACATTACAAATCCAACTTAAACTGAAGGGCGTGGTGCTTAAGGAACACTCTATGTGAAGAATGAATTGGAGTTAACTAAATGAAAAGGCATGCTGGGGTGTTAGAGGAGAAATTATCTCAGCAAAAGGCATAGATTTTTAGCAGGATTGAGAATAGCATAATTGAGGGACACTTATAAGACTTGTATGGTTAAAGTTCCCAAAGTAAATTTTGTTATAAAAGGCTCAAATAGATTTTATTATTGAAAGAGTCAAGGAATAAACTTCAGGTGACATTTCATGATACAAAGAGTGGAGAGGAAGCCAGTCTCCTTAGTCTGAAGAGGATATAAAATCAGTGTCCTCAGCCTTTTTGACTTTAAATCTGATAGAATAATTAAAAAAAACCCTTTAAATTAAAAAAACAAGCAAAATCTAATAGAATCAAAGGATAATTCAAGAACTGAAAAATTACAGGTTTAAATTACAAATAAAAGCATGCAAGTATTGATGCATTTAGCTTCTCCCTAGATAAAATGTGAAGTTGAAGTTAATTTTCAAGAAGGAGGAGAGTAGAGTCTTCAAAAGGGTCCTTTATTAAAAAGAGTGAAAACAATTTTACAACTTCCTCATACTGACTTTTGAAGAAATTTCTTTTCAGGCAAATATACAGCTACCAGTAAGTCTCATAGGTTTAGGGAAAGAGGAAAGACATCTACCCTCCACTCTACACTTAAGGCGTAAGGCTCTGCACATTGAGGAACAAAACCAAGACAGACTCTTATTAACTGGTTACAGTCACATTATTCAGCAGGTGATCAGCAAGGACAGAGAAGAGGGCCAAGCCAGTTTTCCCTCTTTCCCCACGTGTTAGTACACTACTCAGTGCAATCAGGGACCTTTACTTTCTTATAGACTTCAGCCTCCATCCCCTAGTTGGTTGGGCACCGAGGGAAATTATCCAAAAATATGTATATTTGTGGTCAGTTTTTCCTTTTTGTATCTCTAGTGCCTAGATAAATACCTGGTATATATCAGGTACCAATGAATATTTGTTGGATACATGAATAAAATCCTTAACCTGAAATAATTATTACATTTAACTAGTGTACAGAAGACACTGAATCACGTTTCCCCCCTCATTATAATCTCTTATCTTCTCAGTAGCATTTTTCCTATCCTAAATCACTTCTAACATGAATCTACTTAATAAAGCTCCATTTGAATTATTTTATACATTCTTGAAGGAAAGTGGCTCACATCTCTGCTCCCTATGCATTGCTACAGTTTACTCATGTGCATGTTTCCACAACATTGCACTCTGGATTTTTCTAAAACAAAATGTTAATGTACTTTTAACTAAAATATTTCCAGCCCATACATAGCAATTAATAGATGTTAGTTTCACTATAGCCAAGGCAGTTTCTAGAACCATTCATATTATTTAGTTAAAAAGTTATAAAATGCATAAAAATGGTAAAGTTTTCATTTTCTCTGAACATCACGTATGTTTTAGAAGAGTTTCATATGACAGGGCTGACAGAAAAGTGTTGGAGGATTGAATAACTTTGAGCACTGTACAAAAATGTCAGTCTGAGAGGAAAATATTATAGATCCTTTCCAAATGAAAATGGGTTGTGATTTAGGGAAATATCCAGTTTTTATTATTTTTTGGCATCAGAGGCTAATGTAATAACTGTTATAAACTACAGAGAGTCGAGACAACTGGCTTGGCGTTGGAACCAGCAGTCATTACTCAGTATCATGTCGTCTAAATCTTTAGGACTATGAAAACCTGAGGCTTTTCCCTATTGTCCAAGGAAGTCTGTGTGGGGTCTGGAAATTGCCCACTTTTCTATAAGCCTTTACCGTCCTCCCTTTTTCTCCCCTCCAGGCAACCCTCATGCTATTTTTTTTTAAACTTTGTGTTTTCCTGTCTTTAGTCTCACTCCCTGCCCCACTGTCTATTCACTTGTCACATATGGCATTACACAGAGGATCCACAAACTGTTATTTTCTGTGAAAAGATAAAGCACAGGAGGTCTGGAGAATAAACAAAGTCATTTTTGAGTGGTCTTTTAATTCACTTATACTCATTTCACTTGATAAAAGGAACTCCCACCCTTTGCTTCTGGAACAAGTCTTTCATCTTTTATCTCTGAATTCTCTATGGCCAGATAAACTATATATACCATTGCAGTACATTTCATTTCCTTCCTTTAATTTCCTCAGCACTAATTTTTTTTAAAGATTTGACATTGGTCAGTACTCTTTAAAAAAGAATAAAAACAACATTATAATTGTATATCTACTCACAGAGCATCTTACATGATGTGATTTTTTACTACTCTATTTTCCATGAAAGGGCTAATATAGAATCTGCCCTCTGGGTCACGGGTCTGCTGCTGTAAGGACACTGCTGTGCCTGTGGTTGTGGCTGTGATTACAGTAGTCAGAATGTGCGTTTGATCTATGCAAGATTCTGGTTTGGTTTTATCCATAGGGAGACCAAGCAATTGGATCTTAGCCTTCTAGAAGCCGTTTCATAAATCCAATAATTCAAGTTTTTAAAACATAAAACTCAACTTTCACTTAATTAGAAATCTCTAAATCCTAGGATTCTTAAAGAATGTCATATGTGATGGGGCTCTCCAGTGCTAAAGATACAGTGGCCATGGTGTGTGGATGAGTATTTAACAACCGGCTCTTAGGGGAGGGGAAGCCCTAGTTATATAGTATTTGCTGATTTCTGCGGTGTAAATACTCCAATTATCGACAATTTTGAGCTACCTTGGAAACATCAATAAATGTGGAGTTGGGAATTAATGGGTGCAATTTGTTCTTGTGAATGTGCCTGAGCAGTTTCAGCATCCCCTGTGAGATGAACAAAAGAATGTATTTGAATCGGGCCGTAGATATTAATTTGAAATCAGTACTTTAGAAAACATAAATATCAAGTGTTACATGTTTTTGCTACTAAAAGAAAAGAAAAAGCGTTGTGTGTTTCAGGGTGAAATGTTTTAAATCAAATAAACTAGAAAGAGAAGTCTGGGTTAAGGAAGCAACATTTCTGGTGCAGATTTAAACACAGCCCATGTAAGCAACATAACTTTTTTTTTTGGGCGGGGGGGGTATTTTCATTTAGTAGAGACAGAGTTTCACCGTGTTGGTCAGGCTGGTCTCAAACTTCTGACCTCAAATGATCCACCCACCTCGGCCTCTCAAAGTGCTGGAATTATAGGCATGAGCCACCGCACCCGGCCTAAACAATATGATTTTTTCGTAGTTTCTGTAACTCAACTTATTTTTTTTCTCCTCCATTCTTTTGTGGTGCTGGTAACAATCCTCAATCAATTTGGAATCAATTGTTTTTCTCAAGTTGCTTATAATATTAGGGAGGCTTATGTCATAGTAAAACATTAGTAAGCAGTAAGCCATCCTTGTCAGTGCTATGTGTCCACTTTGGCATCTGCTGAGATGGTTATAGAACACTGATAGTCATTGATCCATGCAGTAGATATGTCCTCTGTTCCTAGCTATATGACTTCCAAGTCTTCTCAGTTATAACTCACTATTTTCTTGACATTGAGAGAACATGGTAGGGAATCTGTTTCTCCCACATCTTTCTGTTGTAATAGCAACTAAGGCTGAACTTGTCTAGATACAGCATTTACACACTTCTATCATACAATGATTCATTATCACCCTCTACTCTCAGGGACCCACAAACCTATATATGCGTGTTGCTCTTTCCTGAAGTTTTCATCCAAGTACTGGAGAGCAGACTTTGCCTTCCTTGAGACCCACCTTTATCCACATAATCAAAATTTCTCTTCCAACTATTTCTCAACCTCTACCACTATTAGCTTGGGGCACCTGTCTTGTGTCCTAGACTGAATGATGGCACAAAGAAAGCCTCAGTTTAATTCATGATGCTTTATTTCAAATTGTTTTCTAGGTTGTGAGCATTTTGTTTTCCTTTAAAAGTTTAGCCTTCTGGAACTCTAGAGTTGGGGAGAGAGTCCTCCATTTTCTCCTTGATAGTTTTACTTTCCTCTTTAAGTAGAAGAGCACTAAATGGTCCAGCATTTAAATTTAGGGAAGGGAGGAGCAGGGAAAGGAAATATCAGGGAAAAAAACTTTCTTAATATAGCAGAAATAGCATATCATGCTGGATTTATTGGAGTATTAATTTTTTATATTTTTATTAAATGTTTCTGCTACAAATATAGAAGAGCTAGTGACCTGACCACAAATATGTTTTTTCTTCACTATTAGATTCTGAGAAACATTGAAATTATAAACAAAATTAAATTTTGAAAGAACCCATAGGAAAAAGATTTAAATTACTGAGGACATCCAGGGGAGTTTAATACCACAGCAGCCAACAATATAATGAATTGAGCTAATAAACTGTGATTCCCAGTACAAACACCTAGAAAGATTGCATCTTTAACAAACACACAATCTCAGAAGTCCCCAGAAGCCAAAAATAAAGAGGAAACTTAAACTTGGGGCAATAACCTTGAAGTAAGTTTGCAATATGCTTTTGAATGAATAGAGTAGAGGCTGAAAGGGCATCAGAGCAGAGATGAGATCTTAGAGCTAGGGCCTGAGATAGTAATGCCAGTGCTAGAACCTGAAACACGGGATATGGCTTCCAGGCACAAAAATAAAAAAAAAAAAAAAACAGAACTGATGTCACTACATAAAGCTGGAAACTGCCACCATCCCAGGACAATGAAATATAGACTTTATATATACATGAATTATCTATCAATCAATCAATATCAATAATCTATTTCATAAAAATTCCAAACCCCTAGGGCCTTTTTGTGACAAGTAGTATGAATTCAGAGTTAGCATTGTCTGTATACAGAAGAAATCTCTAAGCCAAGGAGTGAACAGAAATTTGAGACTGATGAAAAGACAACATAATATTCCTCGTAGGAAACAATTTTCTCTCCCTTGTCCTGTGCTATTTTTTCTTCATACAATTCTTGCCAATTGACACAGTGTTTGGTTTTATATGTCTATTATATTTTCTGTCTCCTCAAATAACAATGTAATCTACTGGAAATCAGAAGCTTGTTTTATCCTCATCCTAGAGAAAAGGGCCTGGTATGTAGTAAATAGATGTCCATTAAGCTTTTGGCAGCCACAGTATGGTAACTATGCATACTGCACAGGATTTTCATTCTGATAATTGCAATAATAAAGAGATTTTAAATTCATTTCTTAAGAGTCTCTTTTAAAAGAATTAACAGTTAATAAAAGCAGATATGGAAAGTGATTTTTAAAATGTTCTAAAATTACACATACACACTCACATTCACACACACGCATATTATTTGGATTAAAAGCATCATCCAACATGATGAGAGCATTATTATAAACCCATTTGCTATGTCTTTGAGGTTATAGATGGAAAGATATGTAAATCACACAATGCAGTTATACATGAGGGGCTAATAATGTGGACTCTGGAATCATACTCTAGAGTTTCAATTGAGCAAATGTTCATTAATGCTTTTTAACACAAGCTAAGAGAGACAGACAAAGATGCGGGGGAGGAAGAACTGCAATAGAGGGAGGAAGAGGAAAAGAGAGAGATGCAAGAGAGAGGGGAAAAGGAAAGGAGAAAGGGAAGAAGGGAGGAAGGGAGGAAGACAATGATAGAGAAAATGGAGGGAATGGAGGGAAGAGAGTCTTAACATCAAGGGGGCAGCTGTTTCCAATGTTCTCTGCCAATGGTCAGTGATTCTCCATAGCAGAGAATAAGATTTAATAGTTTGCTTCAATTTTAGCTTTTTAAAAGTAAATGTCATCAGTTTTAACGTTGGTTTTCCAATGACTCTTGTCTTTCCTTTGCCCTTTGTATTTTCCAACGTGCTATCCTTTAGCACAGTCTTCTAACCTTTCAGTCGTGGAGTTTTTGTTCAAGCTCTCCTTCACTTTAACAGTATGTATTTGTATGGATGTATGTGTTTATGTGAGTCTACCTGATTCCCTGAATACAAGGAAATCGAAGAAAATTGAATGATAGATCTCTTTTCTTTTATTAAACTCTTTTATTGTATGCATATTTTAATATAATCTCCTAGCCATTTTCATTGGAAAGAGATAGGCCAAAAATATACACTTTTAGGAAAGAGATAGGCCAAAAATATACATTTTTTAGTGTGTATATATTTCAAAATCCCATTTAGATTATCATCTGGCGTACCTACCAAGGACAGCGTGATTGCACACAATGCTGTGATTATGACTTTTGTCAAAATGTGGGTGAAGACTGTGGCTTGAATCTGTAGCAGAAAATATGTTTATTAAATCCATTAATCCAACCATTCTCTATATGTTTAGCCTCAGGATAATTTCTTTGATTAGTTTATCTCCACGGATTTGAACTTTGAGAACAGAAAAGATTTCTGAGCTTTGGCCCTGGCACAAGATGCAAGATATGTGATATTTGAATAGAATTATCAAATATGATTCATCAAATAGAGCTCCTTATAAAGTAAAATTATTTAAGAAACACTTAGAATATAGTGGAGAAATTCTAACAAAAGAATAGTTTGTGATATTATACAGTGTTTAGTCTGAAATTGCTAAATATATATAGTATATGTGCATATATATATATTTGATAGTATTATTGTTAAGCTTATACACTGATATCTTATTTAAATATTTAAAATCAGAAGGAACAAATGAAATATAAATAATAGATGAAAATAATGTTTTTACATTCTTCAAAATGCTAGTGTTTGTTACCAAGCAATGAATAAATAATTGGAAACAAAACTATCCATTTGAAATATTAATTTTTAGGAACGATCCTAAAATGTATTCCATACTAATTTGAAAGTTTAACCTTGAGACTACCTCCCTAATGTTCAGAGCTTCCTCTAGCATTTTATAAATAGTTATTTATGCCACTATAATTGAAACTTCAATAAATTTTTAATACTATCAATGTGTTATATTCCTTCATTTAAATATTCATCATCTTGTATACAGTGGTAACCACTGACTAGGTAAATAGCTAAAGAAACAGTCAATGAGTGGTACTAGGCCATCTTTTAAAACAGAATTGTTACCATGCCTCTAAATGGTCCCAGTATATTGAAGAGTTTTTCATAAATGCCCCACCAGCACCACTAGTTAACTTGGTATGTGTCCTAGAAATTGAATATTTTGATAGTCTTTGAAGATAGAGAGGTGTGGTCGTTTTCTAGACATGAAAGTAAAAGGAAGAGATTTTAAAGCTGTTATATAATAATTGTATTTTTATAAGTATTTGTAGAGTTTTTTCCCAATTTGTAGAAAGGCTATTTTTTTTCTCTTTTTGCTTTCCAAAATTTAATATCTTTGTTAATTAGAATGACTAGATATGTTAAACTAGTTTTCTGACTACTTAGGTTGCACAAAGGCTAATTTGTAGGAGTGAATCAACAAGAAGAAACTGTTGTTCTCAAACAACAGAGGGGTTTTTTGGGGTTTCTTTTTGTGTATGAATTTGGAACTTGCCTCAGGACATCCATTCACTTACTCACGCAGTAATTCACTGAGTAGATGTTTATCACCCATCATGTTGTCTGACAGGCCAAGGGATACTATTTAAGAATACAAAGATGCACAGGAGAGGACTCCTAACTTTATGAAGACAATACTCTAGTGATAGACATGTTATCTGCTCATTTTGTTCCTGTGTGTTTTAATGTGGATGCACAGAATACTTATTCAAATATGTAAGTTTAACTTTTTCTAACCACAAATTTTTTTATTTTATTTTAATTTCTGGGGTACATGTGCAGGATGTGCAGGTTTGTTATATAGGTAAACATGTGGTATGGTGGTTTGTTGCACCTGTAAACCCATCACCTAGGTATTAAGCCCGGCATGCATTAACTATTTTTCCTGATTCTCTCCTTCCCCTTACATCCTGCCAACAGGCCTCAGTATGTGTTTTTCTCCTCCCTGTGTCCATGTATTCTCATTGTTCAGCTCCCACTTATAAATGAGAACATGGAATATGCAGTGTTTGGTTTTCTGTTCCTGCGTTAGTTTGCCAAGGATAACGGCCTCCAGCTCCATCCATGTCCCTGAAAAAGACATTATCTCATTCCTGCATAGTATTCCATGGTGTATATATGTCACATTTTCTTTATCCAATCTCTCTTTGATGGACATTTGTGTTGATTCCATGTCTTTGCTATTGTGACTAGTGCTGCAATGAATATACATGTGCATGTGTCATTATAATAGAATGATTTATATTCGTTTGGGTATGTATCCAGTAACGGGATTGCTGGGTCAAATGGTATTTCTGGTTCTAGGTCTTTGAGCAATCTCCACCCTGTCTTCCACAATGGTTGAACTAATTTACATTCTCAACAGTGCAGCCTCACCAGCATCTGTTGTTTCTTGACTTTTTAATAATTGCCATTCTGAATGACATGAGATGGTATCTCATTGTGGTTTTGATTTGCATTTCTCTAATGATCAGTGATGTTAAGCTTTTTTTCATGTTTGTTGGTTGCATAAATATCTTCTTTTGAGAAGTGTCTGTTCATGTCGTTTGCCCACTTGAACTCAGTTCTAACCACAAATCTTAAACAAAGATTAAGATCAGCAATGTCAATATATTTTGGAAGAGCTTTCATAAGAAAAAAAGTGGAATAAATTTAGAGAAACAAATTAGAACATTACCCAAAATACACAAGTTCAGAAATGCTAAAAAATGACAGATATTTCCAAAATAAAACCTAGTAACATAAGAAATTGGAGGCAGACCACAGAGGAATGGAGTAACCAGAAAAAATTTCTAAATTATTGATGCAAATATAAGCTGAAATTGTCCCTCGACCTCTTAGCTAGGAAACCAAACTTGGAGTAAATGCTAGGCTGAAAATTTTACTTATCTTTTCAGATGGAAAGTGTAGATAAGAGACCTGAAAACTTCAGCAGTTCTTGAAAATTAGCTGGCCCGGGCTAAAGAATAGTTTATGTAAATTTTCTGAGTTTGCTCCACTAGATTCAAATACTTTAATCAAATTAAAATGACCTGCCAAAATTGGTGGAAAAGTACTTAGGCAAGTCTTGAGAGGTAGTTTCTTCCATTTTTTAGCAGACAAGACACCTAAGGGTTTTCATGGGAAAGTAGGGCACTTGGTCTTACACTATGAGGGTCTCATAGCTCTGAGGCTACACTTTCCTACTAGCAAATGCTAATGTTCCATAGCGTGGAGCACTGCTGCTGTTACCTTCTCAAATGAAACCTTAGCTTCTCCTTAATGTGCCTAATATCGAGAACTATCCTACAACTACCCACCTCACTGCTTCCCATCCATTGCATGCAGGATGGACCTCTTCCAAGCAAAACCTCACAAATACCTGTCTCCTAGTCAGTTCTAGAAGCTGCCTTTAGAAACAGGTCTAGCAGCCGCTTTCATTAAACTACTGCACCACTCTCCCAATAGCCCAATTTTTTGTCAGGAGCCTAGGTCTTGGAAAATATAAGCTTCAGCTCTCCCCCATAGGAAGAATATCCTCAGGCTTCCTGGAGCTAAGCCCTACTGGCTCTCTTTAAAGGGGAAAGAGAAAAAAGTATCTCATTCTTTCTTATTTAGAAAACACAATTAAATTATCCCCCCAGAGAGTTTCGGGCAGTCCACTTAGTTAACCTAATTTCTCTCTCTTAGGTAGGTAACACTTTTTCTTTTTACAGTAAAAGCTAAGGATAAATAGTAAATTTTCAATACTTGGAGGCAAGTTGAAAGTTGTGTTATGACTTTGGAATATAGAAGTTAAAACACCAAACACAAAAAAGGGAAGAATAACAAAAACAAGTAGCAAAAATGACTTTCGAAATGTTTTAAGAAAAATATGACTACGAAATTCAGTTTTTCCAAGGACAGTTTTCTGAACAAAAGTTTACCAGACATTATAATCCTTAAGGGCTATTTGTTGTTTCATTTCAGTATCAGAGTGTTGCTGCTGTTTCACGCCAATGCCATGTGATTGTACTGAGAAAGCTGTGTAGTAGGTCGCTACGAAAGTGATCAGTAGCTTATGTGTTGAATATTTCTCAATAGATTTAGAATTTTTACTTTTCATCTAAAAGGAAACCTGTTGCAATCCAAAGAGGTCACAGTTGAAAGACCAGATTATTCAGTTTTTACATATTATTTTTGTTTCCTTAGGAAATTGTAAATAATAATTATGCTGACGATATTGTTTTGATCAATTGAGGTGTTTTGTTTTTTAGAACAGAAAAGTGTCAGTAGAAAATGTTCCATTTCTTTTTCTTATTGCCTTTACAAAATCACTCAACCAAATCAAGTAATTGAAAAAATGGCACTCTTTTTATGTGAACCAAAACTTCTACACATACACAGAAACAAACGCTATATTCCATTTTAATCAGGGCAGATCAGTTTACTTGGATGGATTACTATCAAAATGATTTCTGAGGATACTAATAATTTGATTCTGTTATTAAATTTGTAGGGTTGTTCCCCTGTATTGCATTGCTAAACTTCACATATATTTGTGTTATGATCTTATAAATCACAGAACAATCACAGTTTAAAAAAAGAAACCAATAAAAAAGCAAAAAAT